>NC_061119.1:199647548-199700221 GCF_002878395.1 Capsicum annuum | reverse complement strand
AAGATCAGTCCTCTCTAGCGGGTGACCTCTGAACGTAATGATAATAGGAATGCTCGACTAAAATCTGAGATTAGTCCAATCTTGCGAGTGATATTTGTATCTACTGATAATAAGAGTACTTAACTGAATCTGATAATACTGAAGTTTATTAACTAAATTTTAGACCAGTTCTATCTAGAGGGTGATCTTTGAGGCTGATGATAATCATAACAATTGACTGTATCTGACAGTCCTTACTCTGTATTATTGAGTTGAGTTCCTTTACTGAGACTGATTCTGAAACTAAGACTATGGGAAGTAGTCATCTAACCAACATGCACCTCCTAGATAAGTTGGGGTCCAACCTGTAACCCCAGTTGGAAGGGTATCAGTACCGTACCAAGGGTAAAGACCTCTCTTGTGGAGTCAGTCCTATCTAACGGGTGACCTTTGGGATCAGTCTTTTATATATATATATATATATATATATATATATATATATAGAATATACTAACGGGTGATCCCTGAGTATGTCAGTCCTATTTAGCGGGTGACATCTTGTTCCTACACTTGCTATGTAGTTATGGAACTTAGGGATTGCTCCTAGGTATATCAGTCATCTCTAATGGGTGAACCCCCATCCCTAGGTTCGCTCGGTGCTATATCCTACTCCCAACTGAAAGATTCTGAACTGATTCATTTTCTTAAACAGTACGAGATGAGATGAATATGTTACTGATCATACTGATTAACTGAGTTAAGTGAAGTTCACTTGGTTCTGTAGACTGGTGGAACACTACTAGATCTCATAATCTAACTGAATTCTACTAAGTTCTGAGTACTTGAATACGGCTAAGATTTGAGTTGAGTAATGAACTAAAGATGGAATGCTAATGATACTTAGATTACTAAGATTTCTTAAGTTCTGTAATTGTTTGAGAGTACTGAGTTCTAAGGATGGTTGCTTGACTGAGATTATCATGAAAACTTTCACTAGCTCTAGACAACAGCTAATTTGTCGGGTATAAATACCACCAGGACTTGATAACATAAAAGTAAAACATAACCATTCTTGAATAATCATAACCATGGACTTTCGTTCCCTATTACAATAATTAAAGCATCTCTTCAAGCACATGGAAATCATAAACATATGATAGTATAGTGAGACATGCACATTCTTGTCAACTTGCAACAATGACCCTATTTCCTTCACACAAGCATTTTATCAAATATATGGGGAGCATTCTCTGGTTATTCAACAATTTCTATACATAATTATCATGGACGATCATCCAACATGCAACTTGAAGAGGGTTTATCATGAACATCACACCATTCATCACGTACTAGAATCAATTCTTGAGACTTGTAGTCTAAATCATGAATTAAAACTCAACAATACTAAATCATGAACTCTAATACACATAAATCATGGAATCTCATCAATTCATAAACCTTAGAATTTTGAAAAGGATTTTTGAACTTATTTGGTGGAAGGAACCCAAGAATCAACATATAACATACCTCAAAATTATGAATCTTGAAAGATAACAAATGTTTTCTTGAACGTTCTTGGATTGGGACACACAGATCTTGAGGTTTTCTTGATGTTTCTTAAACTTGAAGAACTTGAATTTCTTAGATTCTTGAAGAAGGGTTTGAATTTTGTTCTTTTTTTTTTATCTTGAAAGAAACCCTAGATTTTGATGTCATAGATGAATACAGAGTTATGATCCTTGATCTTCTATAAATAGGTGTTAAAAGGGTGGAAAAGGACCAAAAAGTCCTTTTAAAAATGACTTATAATTACTAAGCGGGATCTGGGATGGTTCATGCGATGGTCTATCTCTAGGTTGACGGTCCATCGGAATGACCGTCGCACCTGGACCTGAAAAAAGATTCACTTCCTCGTCTTTAATAGCTCGAGCGATGGTCCATCGCTAGCTCGACGGTCTATTGGAACTCTCCGTCACACTTAGCCAGAGAGTGCTTATCCAGAGAGTGGACTCACTCCCTCAACTGCGATGGTTTGGGCGATGGTCCATCACTAGCTCGAAGGTCTATCGGACTTCTCTATCACACCTGGGTAGTTCAGACTGCTTTCTACAAAACATCCATAACTTTTTACCTCGATATCGTATTTTCACAAAATTGGTATCAGTTGAAAGCTAATTCAATTTCCCAAATGATAAAAAATCAAAATTGGGGAAATTCTACCTGATTTAAAAATTTCTCACTTAGGAAATCATCCCTAAATCTTTTGGAGACTAAATTAGACTTTAAAGAAAGTTCGGGGTATTACACCTAGACAAGACAAACTGAGTAAGTTTTGGATTAAATGTATAAAGGGAACTAGGTAAGCAATATCACACACAAAGTATAGGATTATGTTACCAACTATTACCTATCTAATTCATTCAAATGCTAGCTATTATTATTTTGTCCCTAATCCAAATATCGTAAGAAGATTCATAGTGGTCACACATATAAACACATTACACAGTTCAAGAAAAACTTTTTAGAGGGGTATCCTTTTTTTCAAAATATTTAATCACCATCAAAATACATCAACTGCCCTAAGATTCATTATTTTTTTTCTAGTTAAACATAAACAAAACATAACACCTATATGACACAAAAATACAAAAATAGCCTAAACATGTTAGCTCTACTAAGACAGAGTCTAGGAAAAAGAGTCACTATAGCAAAATCCCTAAGAGGACATCTCAACCCATAAGTAGCCCCAACCCCAGCGAATAGACATGCATTGTCCCTAATGCATTAGGCACCTATAAAGCAAAATAATTAGCTAAACACCTGTGGCAACTTAGGTGCGTAGATCTGACATCATTTACACTAACATAAAGTATAACAAATGCAAAAATAATAAGATACCTTGGATTGACTCCCAAGAAGTGTTTGATTTAACATAACGACACGACATGGTTGATTAATCATACTTCATCAAGGTATCCAAAGGATTGTCCTCTAGGATCATCAACACATCTTATCACCAAAATCACTCTCATGTCAGACGGATGCTTCATGGTTATACAAACATTAAATGTGACCTCTACACTATTCAAACAGAACTTAAGCTCACCATTTTTCATATCCACCAATGCTCTACCAATGACCAAAAATGGTCTCTCCCAAATTATGAGAATCTCAAAATCAAATTCACAATCAAAGACCACAAAGTCCTCAAGAAAGATGAAGTTGTCCACCTTTAGCAAAACATCAAATTATATGACAGCAGGCTTTTTCACCGAATGATCTGCCATTAATAACTGCATCATTGTTGGTTTGGGAGGTCTCAAGCCCAACTGTTTTTACACTGCTAGTCAAATCAAGTTAATGATTGCACCCAAATCACACAAAGCTCTGGTAAACCTAGATCTCCCAATCGTGTAAGGAATAGTGAAAGCTCCGTGATCACTTTACTTTTGTACCAAAGATTTAGATGCAATCGCACTATAATAATGCAACCCACCAACGTCCTCATAACTAATAGCTCTCTTTTTTGTTACAAAATCCTTCATAAATTTCATGTACCCAAGCATTTGCTAAAGATCTTTAAGAATAGGGATAATCAAACTCAACTCCTTCAGCATGGTAATAAACTTTTTATACTTTACTTCTTCTTTCTTCTGCTTCAATCTCTGAGGAAAAGGTGATGGAGGTCATGGAATGGTTTTCACTATAGATTGAACTTCCTTCCCCTTTCCTTTATCCTTCTCAACATGCTTATCAAAACCCATCAATTTTTTCAATGATTCCCCACTAGTCACCAACTTTTTAGGTTCCACTTTGGGTACATTATCAATATCAACAACATCATCCCTAACCTTATAAACTACTAACATAGGGGGATCAATAGTAGCCTTACCACTCCGAGTGGTGATGGCCAAAAAAAGACTATCATTCTTTGGATTCTGCACAGTATTACTCAGAAGAGTGCTCTTCTAACATTGATTCAAGGTTGCCGATATCTGACCAAATTATTGCACAAATTAGCTTGATTGCATTAGCATGTGACTCCACTTTCTGTCTCGAATCTGAAATATCTACCTTAATACCTTTAAGGCAAATCTATTGATTATCTGAAACCTTAGCCAGCTTAAAAAGCAATACTATTATTCTTGACTCAGTTTCACAACTCTTGATGGAACATATGCACCACTCTTCTCATTATAATTATTTTTTTGCCTTTAGTCATCATCTTTTTTTCTACTCCAATCCCTATATATGTTCCATAATAGTTCCAACCTTGGTTTCCTTTCCTCGAGTTCAAAGTATCTTAAGAAGACCCTTAGTCCTTGTCTCAAAAACCCGCCAACTCTCTATCTAGATACTATGTCTCTTTTTCAACATCAGAAACATACACTTTAGGTGCTTTAACTTGTGTGCCTCATAGCATTCACCTTCATAGAATTCATAATTGCAAATTGCTTATTCAGTAACCCAATCTCCGTCCTCTGTTGCACAACTTCTTAAGCTACAGTATCATCTAGGATTTATTGGTCGCTAGAAGCCCTAATAGCATAAGTGTTAGTTCCTCTTTCTGCCTTCTGAGTATGCCACCTCAGTTCATAAGAGAAATTTGATCTAAGATTTCCTATGTTGCTTTCTATCGCAGACTCATGAATGCTCCACCAATAATAGTATCCACAACAGCTTTGGAACTGATACTTAAGGCACAATAGAAATTTTTTAGAAAATTTCTCCTGGTAATACTGTGGTTAGGCACCATCATCAACTTCTTCTTAAACCTAAACCATGCCTCATAAAGTGATTCAGAATGCAATTGCCTAAAATTATAGATCTCATTCTTCAATAGTAGCATTGTGGTAAGAGGGAAGAATCGCTCTAAGAACTACTTATGAAACTCATTTCAATCAGTAATGAACCCAATAGGTAGTTACCCTAACCGTAATATCACTTTACCCGATAGAGAAAATGTGAACAACCTTAGTCGCAATGTTTTTTGACTCAACCTAGGTAAATTATATGATATGCAGATCTTAAAAAAATTCATGATGCACATGTTAGTGTCATCAGTCGGCAAACCATCAAATACAGCCTTCAGATTAAACAACTGGATCATAGTACAAGTAATATCAAACTTTACCCCCTAGGGAAACTTAGGAGGAATGATAAATCCTATCTCGATAGGCTAACATATCTCAAGTCATCCTCTAAATCATTATAGGTAGGAAAATACTGATATCCTGGGAGAAATTAAGCTCTTTCTTTTCTACCTCCATCGAGGGTTGCTTGATGATTTGCTTCATATCTATGTCTCTTCTCTAGAGCAGTACAATAGGAAGGCTCACTATCCCTCTTCACATTTGCTTCTATGAGTCACCGTATAGTGTTTTGCATAGCTATCTCCTGAACACAATGCTGAGGTGGGGAGAAAAGTTAAGTGGATCATATCAAAGCCTCCTTGATGATCTTCACCATCGTGTTTTGACATCCTATGATTCTATCGTAGGGTTCTTTAAATATCTTGATCAAGTAGGATCAAGGGATTTCCTTGACCCCTAGAAATGGGAATATACCGGCGTACACCCCAAAATATGATGTCGCCCAAAACTACACCTTCAAGAAGTATAATATGGTCGATGTCAAATATAGTAACCCAACAGAATTTGGGGTCGAACCCACAGGAAATAGGTAGAATATCTCTCCCAAATCTATTTAAGTAGCCGAAAAATGAAAGAAAGTAAATAAGGGGTTTTGCTGTTGAAACAGTAAAATAGAAACAAGTCTTGATTGTTTTAGTTAAAATCAATCTGAGATGAATATTAGAATTATGTTTTCCCTGGTTTCCTAACTCCATACACTTATCGTGTTCAACCCAACAATCTGTATACCCTATATGTAGAATATGAAAAGATATGTATCATCAAATGTCTTATGAATGCCTTTGGTGAATTTCACTCTTAACCTTGTGAGTCACAGAGTATTGTCTTACTAACTCTTGTCTTTGATCTCAGTTCAACTATCTCCTTTTGGGTGTCAAGTTGATTATACAAGGGTTGGTAGCCTCAAATTACTGTTGTAATCTTCTTTTCTTAATCTTGACCTAACTTGTGAAGATGGTTTCGAATAAAAGCAAGTTCTTAAATTCTACAGTAGTTAAGAAAGCATACAAATCGGAGAAGATCACAATACATGTGTAAACACTAACTTAAAAGGATCTCACACTTTCTCTATATCATTATTTTACTAGGGTTCCTGTAACCCTATTTAGGTAGTTTAGATATGCATAGTTGCAAGAAAATCCATGAAATTAATTTTAAAAAAAACATAGAAACAATCTCATAATAATTGAAGAACAAAACCCATTATCTCAAATTAATAATCAACCAAGTGATCAAGAACAACAGATTCCAAGATCAAAAGTCAAATCTTGAAATCAATATATGTTTGTGAATATAAAGAGTGCATAAACTAATACAAAAACATCAAATAAATATTTATAGTTTACATCAAAATCCTAAAAAAACTAACCAAAATGAACAGGGAAAATTTGATTGATGGCCACTTATGGACCCACTTACGGGTTATAACTGGTACTTACGCCCCCATAAGTGGGTGTCTCAAGTAACTGGAAAACTTCAGACTTTCGACATGCTTCAGAACTTCACCTACGAAGGAACTTACGAGGTCTAAAAGGGACTTATAACCCATAGGTAGCCTTGTCGTAACTATAAGGAAATTTTTTGAACTTTAGAGCCTCATAACCTTCAAACTTTACATCCTAAATTAGCACTTACAGCGACGTAAGTGTAAGACCCCACAAAATTCTAAGCTTAACTCAGTCCTTTAGAGCATGAAAAGAGGTCCCAGTCTTAGAAATTTTAGCTAAGTATTTATGCTTAGAATTATTTTTAGCCTTCATAAGTTGGAGATCTTATTTTATGACCCACGTGACCTTAAAATGTCAATCCTTAGAATGAATCATGATTAGGTATGTCAATAGGTCACTTCAGGTGATTTTTTGATTTTTTGGACCTCGTTCGGATCAAGTTTGAATGACCAAAACAGTGGGTCGACGTGATCCCGACGCGCTGCATTGCCCATAGAATCAACAAATATTTTCTGAACCTCAGAGTGTAGATTCCAGTGAACCAACGTGAACTTGGCACGGTGCGTTGGTCATCGCATCGATGCCATCAACGTGGCACGTCGATCTGCGTATCACTGGGCAAGATTTTTGCTCTTTTAATTCTGTATCCAGAGGGGTAAATAGGTCTTTTTCCCACCTTATATCAACCCCCAAAACACGAGATTAAGCCTCCCTAAAGGAAAAATCCCTCACTTTATCTCAAATCTTCTCAAGAACAAACCCTAGGGAATATAATTTCAAATTCAAGCTTCAAGAAAACACCATCAATCCTTATGAATTCAACTAACAAGGTATGTTAGGTGTTCATATAAGATTTCCTTTAACCCATAGAGTCCAAGAATCTCTTTTTAAAACTAAAAGTTCATGATTTCATGATTTACATGTTCGAATTGAATTGTGTTCATGTATAAATTTGATGTTTGGGGTTTAAATTCCATGATTTATTACAAGTTTCATGAAAACTAAGAAATTGTGGATTGAATTATGTGATCTTCATGTTGAACCCTTGAACTAAAAGTTGAATGTAGTAGCCATGATATAATTACATATTTATTATTATATGAAACAACCATGCTCCCTAAGTGTGTGTTAAAATGCTTTGGTGAATTGACTAGTGAAAGCATGACATACTATTATGTGATTCTATTCATGAACAATTTCATGTATATCAAGTATTTGATAAACATCTAATGTAATTGTTAGTAAGAAAGTACTATTATGCTTTTAACGTCATGTTATGCTTCACTTTTCATTCTATCGTGTACTGGGGGTATTCAATACTTGAAAATCTAGTTGTGACCTAGAGCTACAGTAGTTATAAGATAGTCTCAGAAATATCACAATTAGTAGTATTCAATCAGTACAGAACTCAGGATTCATTCAGATATCAGAACTCAGTGAACTCAGTCAAGTTCAGCCAATTAACATAATCAGGAATAGTTCAGTCCATCCTAGTACAGTTTAGAAATCTATTCATTGTATATTCAGTTAGGAGTAGGATTCAGCACTAAGTGAACCCAAGGATGGGGACTCACCTGCTAGTAGAGTGTAGGATCCTTATAAGCAGTCCTTGTGTTCCAGAACTATGTATTCAGCTTAGGTTGAGACATCAATATACCAGATTGAGGGTTGATAAGGTGTTTTACCTGCCAGATTAAGGGTACCATCATTCTCATTCAGAGCACCTGCCAGATTGAGGGTGACTCTTCAGCTTATCATTACTCGTGGTATGGTACTGACAGCCTTCCAGCTAGGGTTACAGGTTGCACCCCAATCAGTTCAAAGAAGGGCATGTCGATTAGATGATTACTTTCTATAATTTCAATTTCAGTCTCAGTATAGAACTCAGTTCAATTCTATAGAATCAAGACTGTCAGACACAGTCACTCAGTTGTCAGAAATTCAGTTATCAGTAACTTCATCTATAAGTTGCTCAGTTATCAGAACTCAGTATTTTGATTTAGTAAAATCTCAAATATAATATACTTGTACACACATAATGTTGTATTTTTATACTCAGTATTTACAAAAGTTTGAGTTATCCATGTCCTCTTAGATTCAATTACAGTCTATGTATATGAACCTTTGCATTCATCCTTTCTCATCTAGCATGCCAGTACATTCCACGTACTGACACATACTTTTTCTTTGCACTATTATGTCTCATATCATAGGTTCGGATGCTCAGGTTCCCGACCACGCATAGAAAGATTCAGATTTTGCCAGCAGTGTTGGATTTAGTAGTGAGTCCTCATCTATCGGGGATATATTTTTTTATTTTAGTATTTCTGTAGTTGGAGTTAGTTAGGAGCTTGTCCTATCAACTCCATAATTCAGATAGTTCAGTTAGAGGCATTTCAAACTAGACTATTTCAGATAGTATTCAGTATTTCAGATGTTTTCATTAGATGTTATATTTTACCAGTATTTCAGATTTTTAACCTTATGGTATTTTAGCCTCTTTTCCAAATTACTTTTAGTATTATTATTCAGTTCTTACAGCAGGTGATATGAGTACGACCTCGTAGGTGGACATATTATTTAGCTTGTTGAACTCAATCGAGAAGGTGCACACGTTAAGTGTGATGGAGACTCCAAAACCATCCATAATAGGCACTACATAGGTGCCTAATGTTCACTTAGTCATTAAAGGGAATTTTTATCTTTTCACCATTTATTTGAGATGTAATATAAATAGAAAATTTTATGTCTTTTACTCCTTAGTTGATTATTTTTAAGACTTGAAACTTGTAACACTTAAAGTTCCCTCTCTAGTCTTATGAGAGTGATTTCCAACCAAAACTAGGGTACATACAAGTGTGGATTCACTTATGTTTGCACATTGGCTTGAAACATTGGTGTATGGAGGAGGTAAAGGCCCTCTTGTGTTAACGTAGAGTTAGGTTTGTGTCGTGGATGGTGTTAAGAGTCCAAGAGTGTAACAATTCTTGGGTTCTTAAGATTTTTCCTTCATTTGATCTAACTATTTATTTTGTATCTTATTGAATCTGTTGGTCTCGTATTGTTGTTAATGTTCTCATAACTTTATTGTTGTTGTAATCTTGTTGTTTATGTGTTGACATAGTGAAGCCGTGTGGGGCCTCTTCGATTCACTATAGTCCTTATAATCTTTTATTCTCTATCTACTTTGTTGAATATAGTTGTTTTTGTCTTAAAAACATAGAGAAGACGAGTAGAGGATTTGATTCTCTATTGTTGTTGATTTTGTAGATCTGTTGAATCCATGTTGTGTGTTCAATCTTGTATCATTTAGTATCAAAGCTCAATGCTTGGTTTTGTTCTCACAAAAGCAATCTTGGGAAGATCTTAGCAAAGTTAGAAACATTGTATTGTTGTTAGACCTTGGCCAAAACTCTTAGTCTTGTGGTGCTGACTTGGGAAAGAGTTTTTTGTGACTAGATCTAGTAGATTTTTGCTTGTTTAGTGTGTTTCTAGTGTTGGTTTCTTTCTCACCAATACTAAAATGTCTATATCTAAAGTTGAGCTTGTAATATTGACTATTGTTATGGTGATTTGAAGTTGGCCATGCATTGAACCTTGTTGTTGAAGATTGGTGGCTGATTGGTGTTGTTGTTGTTATGATCTTGAGAAGTTGTTGTTATGTTCTTGAAGGATTGTTGATATGTTCATCTTGTTCTTCATATATTCTTACAACTTAAGACAATAAAAAGTGAAAAAATAGATCCAAAAAGTTGTAAGACAAAAGTTGTAAAGTGGTTTGTGAGAAGACTTGAACCATCACCTCCTATACTTGACATCAACTTTGTCAGCTACTATCCTTAAATCAAGGAGCCTTGTTTGGTGGAATTAGTACAAGTCAAGATCAACTTTTGAGATTAAACTTACAAAGTACTTAAAGACTTGTATTTTTCCCTCCAAAAACATATTGTCCTTCAAATCTAAAATGTGTGAAAGTTGAAGATTCAAAATTTGTGACTAAATTGTGTAGGCCCGAGATAATTGCTTGCTGCCACGTCACCACTTGCTACTGTACACGACAATATTGATCTCAAATTTGGATTTTCTAGTTTCTAATTATTGATTCTTGGTTTCATTAATTGATCCTAGAACTAATTAACAAACTAGTAAATTCCTACTAGATTGTCAATTAGTCCTTTGAATCCATTGTTTGTCTTTACGTTTCTTATGTTCTTTTGTCATATTTATAATTGTAGTGATTCTTGGTTCAATTTCGAACATTACTTACTTGAGTCATCCAACAAAGAATCCATTTCGACTAAGGAGTACACTTACTCTTCAACTCACCACAACTACAAGCCGACTTGCAAACATTTGTGACATCAAGTGTGAGGCCACAACATGAGTGAGAGAATAGTGAGGTTGTTTGAAATAACGTGTGTGTTTTTTGTAGGTTTTGTGTTGTAATGTTGTGTGTGACATAGTGGACTGATTTGGTGACTTGTTGAACTGTAACTTTAAGGATTAATTCAGATACCATCACAATGGAATTCGAGGCTTCAAATGCTCAAACAATGGATAGTAATGCCATCAATCTCATTTTGGCTCACCTTGAAACTATGTCCCGAGATATGGCTAGGTTGAATGTGGATCTTGAGAAACTAGATACAGATATGGCATCAATGAGTGGAAGATTAGAGTGTTTGGAAAGTCAAAGGAGTCGACCATCCACCCCTCAACACATTTCCCTGAACACTATTCCCGAGGCCTTGCACCAAATGTTCCATCCACCGAGACAACCCTTCAATGTCACAAACCAAACTCCACTATACTCTCTCACCCGAGACCATGAAAGTCTAATCCAACAACCACTTCACCAAGTCCAACAAGAAGGACTTGGAACCCAAATGGCAACCCACAACTCGATCCCTCCAAATCAAACTCTACTTGACCAAAGACCTTATTATCCACCAAATCCAAACCCGCCACTACAAGCTCCACTTAACCCAAATAGACCTATCCAACATGAGGATATGGAACATTTTATGATAGTTACATGAGAGGGGAAGAGGTATAGGGTAGACATGTTGATCTAAGGGAGGTTCATGGCCGAGAAGGAAGAGTTGGTTATTGGAACCAATAAGGGAACCAAAACCGTGAAGTAGGACAAATACCATCAAAATAGGGCTTCCAATCTTCAAGGGTGAAAGTGATCCCAAAGAGTTTCTTGTATGGGAATCCTCATGTGAGAGGGTCTTCCAAGTCAATGATGTTATCGAGGAGAAGAAGAGTTGCTATGTGATTGCTCACTTTGAGGGTTATGCTACTACATGGTGGGAGTATGTTAAGCATTTTGGCAATGTTTTGGTAGAGGAGCATCCTGCTCCTTGGTTTCGGCTAAGGTACCTCATAATACAGAGGTACCTACCCAAATGATATCATTAAGACCTCCTTTCCAAGTTGTATAACTTGAGGCAAGGAAACAAAAGCGTTGTGGCTTACTACGATGAGTTCCAACAACTCATATGGAAACTTGATCATAGAGGGGAACAAGTGATTCATGACATCATCCGATTCAAGGTAGGGTTGAATATAGATATTGCTTCATATTTGATACTTCACAAATTCGACACCCTTGATGCCATCTTCCAAGCCGCATTGGAAATTGAAAGTGAGTTGCGGGAGAAATCAGGGTCCAAGTTCAAAGTCCAATCACCCTCGGGTTGGCACCATGACAAAAATGATCTATCCAAAGTAGAGCAACCTAAATGAAGGTAAACCACATTCCTTTCCTAATTATAAGGGCTTTCAATGTTTTAAATGCCAGGGTTGGGGGTAAAAATTTAGTGAGTGTATGAATAGGAGAAATATGATTATTTAGGAGAGAAAATTATATTTTATTTGGGAGGAGGTGGGACTTGAACCGAAGGAGATTGATGATCAATCTAGAGATGGAGAGGGGGTAGATCCCGAAAGGCCAAAGGAAGGAAAGAAGGAGGATTCTTGACCGTGTGATGGTGAGGTTGAAGTGTAATGCTTTGTAGTGAGAAAGTCCATGATTAGTAAGGTTTTGGGTGATCCTAGTCAAAGGGAAAACCTTTTTAACACCAAATGTCTTATTAAGGGGGTTATGTGTTCTAGGCTTGTTGATGGAGGTAGTTTCACCAATATTTCTAGTAGTACATTGGTTGATGTTTTGAGGCTGCCCACTATCCGTCATTCCAGACCATACAACCTTCAATGGTTAAATGAGTGTGGTGAGCTAAAGGTAAACCGACAAGTGGTTAGACGGTTCAAGGTAGGCAACTACTTTGACAAGGTGTTGTGTGATGTTATTCCTATGCAAGCGTGCCACCTATTATTATTGAGACCATGGAAATAAGATAGAGCTACCATGCATGATGGACGAACCAATAGATACACTTTGGAGCTCCATGGCCGAAGGTATACACTCCACCCTCTCTCACCAATACAAGTAGTTGATATTAGTCAACAAGTGAGAGACTTGGAGGAAAAAAGAAAGAAGGAGAGAAAGGGAAAGGCTGAGAGTGGGATTAGAGGAGAAGGGGAGAGAACCAAGTAGCAAAGAGATAAGGGGTCCTTACTTCTGGGACTTACCCTCGGGAATCCTTTAATTCTCACTAATTGTGATGCCTCAATAGGATCATCACCGGCGCTAAGGAGGTTAGGACTCCAAAGCAATCCTCATCAGAATTCTACAGAAAATCGGGCAAAGTTTCCCCTATTTTTTGGCCTATCAAGAGAATTCCCTATCTCAAATCAACAGCACACAACCAACACATCCATAACACGAAAACAATCCAGCACAAATGATCAACAAGTCACCAACACCACCAAATAATAAAATGGAATCCATCTCCAAAACATGAGAGAAAGTCAATACTCCACAAGTCCAAAATAATAAAAGAATACTCAAAACTCTAAATACATGACTATGGAGCGAATCTAAGAATTTTTAAGAAATAGAACATAAAAAATGAATAAACTCATGCCCACGCGAACAAATACGGGGCCAACCAGGAATATGACACTCGAATCCTCTAGCTGGCAAAATTCTCACTATTACCTATGTTCTCTATAAAAATCATAGCGAGGAGTGAGACGCTATCTCAGTGAGTAATAACACTTAACCACAACCATTTTAATGGGGACAAGTCATAAAACGTCATGAAATAAATACTCTCTCAGAAAATAGTAACAATAAACAATATCATTTGTTTTATATAAGCAAAGTGAACCAATAGTTCAGTAATAAACTTAATAAATGTTATATCATATCAAATAATACATATTGGAGGTTTTCAAGAATTAATCATGTAATCAGTGTGACATTCTTCTTCATCAAGAATAACCCATAACAGTGGACCCCTCATAAAGGAGTCAAATATCATATTAGTATCAGTATGCTAGTTCTACCTTCCTACTAGCGAGGGATGTAACAGTCATCAGTAAATACAAGGTGCACCAGGTTTAATGATCCTTCCGTTAGCTACGGGACTCAATCAAGGTCTACTCCCATTTACACTTTCTTTGTAAATAATAGATACTCATATGAAAGCCTTTTTAGAATAGTACATAGCATTTAAAATTCATATCAAATCATGTTACATGTAAACTTGAATAAAAACACATGTCAAAATACTTATTTCTCATGTAAGTGAAGAATATTCACAGTAATAATATCATATCTCAAATAACTATTTCAATATCATATCAAGTAAAGGACTTGCCCCACATGCGAATCGAAACCATTTCATAACTCAATGTTTCATCAAAATCAAGTATATACACCACTTTCATTGATCTATGTCCAATTATCTCTCCTTTTGTTAATCTTTCTTTGTTTTTGCATGTCTAAATAACCCATTTGCCCTTTTTAACTATGAGGTATTACATTCTCCCCACCTTATAAAATTCGGTCCCCGAATTTAAAGTAAGTGCACAATTGTAGACTAGAACAGGAGAGAGCACTGCACTCACTTATCATTTTTATATTCTCCAGTAGCTTCTCTGACAGTGTGAATTATCCAAATAAGGTTCGTGGATACAATTCTTTTTAATCTCAATTTCCATGCTCGTCTCTTAATAATAGCCATCGACTCCTCCTCAGAAGTTTGGTTCTTATCAGGTTTTATAGTCGGTACTTCTAGCACATGAGAGGAATCTAATAATTTTTTTTGTCCTAGCATAGAGACGTGGGGCACTTGATGGATAAAATACATCTCACAAGAAAGTGTCAAATAATACGTCGTTACTCGCATTCACTTAAGTGTCTCATATGGTCCTAGAGCCAGACTTAGTTTCTTCTCTTTTATTTAAATAGCAATTCACCTTTCATAGGGAGACTTGTAGGAAGACTTTATCCCCAACCATGGACATTAAGTCTCTACTCCTCCTATCAACCTAATTCTTTCAATTTTCTTAAATTATGAGCAACATTTGTCTGGTTAGGTGGACCGTATCAATAGTCACTTGCGACAAGTTTGGGCACAATACTTTAGCCTAGCCATTTAAACTATCAGGTGGTTGAACGATATCCCTTGGCATATAAGCTTTTACTTAGATCCATTCAAATGCTTGACTGAAAGTTGTTGTTGCCAGCAAATTCAACTAAGAGAAGGTTAAGTATTTCTATTACCTCCAAAATAAAAACTACAGGCTCTGAACATGTCCTCTAAGATTTGTATAGTCAACTCAAACTTCCCCTATGTTTGCAGAAAAGTTGTACTAAGAATTTTTCTTGTACTCGAGGCTTCTTGAAAAGATTTTCTAAAACGAGAAGCAAACAGTGATCTTCTATTGAACATTATAGTCACTGGAACCTTTGGAGTCTAATAATTTTATTTGAGTAAATTTTTAAATATTTTCCATTGTATCTGGTTTCCAAATAGAGTCAAAACCTCTAAAGGTTCGCGGTGGTTTGGTTTAAAACTCCATAGTCACTCCTTTTCATTTTCACTCTAGAATCTCAAACTTTGATGGTAGTCATGAGAGTTGTTCATGCTCAACTTGAACCTGCTAACAAGTCAAACAACTAGAAAGAAGATTAGCGATATCTTTATTCACCCCTTTTTATCAATATAATTTCTCCAGAATCATATTGTCGGCCTAACTATAGTGGTGCCATAGTAGTGGGCTGCCACTGGAACTTCATGCCTCAAACAATCTATGTCTAGTACACATAATTGGTTACCTACTCATAGGATACCATCCCTATCAACAATCATATCCTTGTCTTTACTATAGAGGACTTCATCTTATTTTTTTTTTTTTCCAGCATAATCACTCATCAATCTTTATATTAAGTTTCCTTATTGCATTACACCAATAAGGTTTTGGCTTGCAAACAAGCCAACAGTTTATATAAGTTACCTTCATTGAACTTGATAACTATGCTCTTGTGCTCTTGAGTCTCTACACACCTTTAGCCATATTGTAATAGTTATATTTGCCAAATTACTCATAAATTTTCGACTCAATGCATCCTTTTGATATGATATAATACGGTACTGTCATAGTTTTGAGTGGTTATGTCCACAACCTTGCTGAATATTGTATATCTTAGTCGAAAAACTGTATTTAGTTCACTTGTGGTCGGTAAAATATCACATGTTTCATCGTATAGGCAATGTCTCCAAAACTTCATAACAAATTTGATTGTAATCATTTTCAAATTAAGAGTGGACTAGTTATACTCCTGCTTACTTAGTTTTCTCGAATAATCTGTTAAATCACCTTCTATGTGAGAACATATCCTAATTCCACCCTTAAGGCATCACGAAGTACCATGAATACTCTAGATTCTGACAAAATTCTACGCAGG
The DNA here is from genome assembly GCF_002878395.1 of Capsicum annuum. Taxonomy (NCBI): domain Eukaryota; kingdom Viridiplantae; phylum Streptophyta; class Magnoliopsida; order Solanales; family Solanaceae; genus Capsicum; species Capsicum annuum. The sequence continues at coordinate 199,683,818 of NC_061119.1, read as the reverse complement.
TATGGTCATTAATAGTCTTTAGCTTTTGTAACCTCTACTTACATTTCTTCATCCACAAAATTTAGGATTTTTTTTTATATCTAGGTTTGTTATGTTGTTCTTCCAAAGACATCCACCAGAGAGCATTTGTTGAGAACTGTCAAGTTCAAAAAAACAGTGAATTCTTGTAGGCTTAGTAAGTCTTGGACAATTTTTTAGGATCCACCGTAATACTATCATTTAGATACATTATGCTTGAGAAATGTCACTGAATCTAGTTAAAATTCATACGTGAAGAACTTTTCCTAGGGTTGATATTCTTGTCGTGTAATTTAAAATATAACCTTGAGGTGCTCCTTATGTTCCCCCAGTAACGAGGATATACTCGAATATAACCCATAAACACTGGTGCAAATCTTTCAAGATAAGTATTGAAAATCACATTCCTTAAGTCCATGAAAGCAAGTGGTGCATTGGTCAGCCTAAAGATGACATAAGGAACTTATCATGCACTCATCGTGTTCTGAAAGCTATCTTAGAAATATTTTTATCAGATCCTAAGATTATGATAACCAACCAAAAGACAATATTCGGAAAAAAAATGGATGTCTCTTTGCAACTAATCACATAGATCACCTTTATGAGGTAATAGTTACCTATTGCATACTGTTACGTGTTCAACCTTTAGCAATCAATGTATACTCATTCCTTTCTTCTTTCCTTTTTTTTCCACAAAAAGTATCTGTTCACAATTAGTTTCTATAAAGCTTTTTTCAGTAAGTCACAACAATGTTCCTTTCTCTCTCTCAACTTAAGGTGCCATAAGATATTGAGGTACTGATATAGGTTTGGTGTTAGGTACCAAATTATTATCAAAATTTACTTCTTCCACATATGGTAGTCATCAAAATTTCATAAGAACTGCATCATCTTACACTCACTAATGTCACTTTCCCAACAAAGTGTAAGATCTATTGTGTGTCTTACCATAAATAGGAGAGAATACCATTTCTTGACCATATGTAGGGAAGCATTGTTATCTTATATGTATTCGAGCCGAACCGAGCGAGCGAGCGACGACGGCGTAAGGCATCTCTTATTTCTTGCCTCACTTACCATGTGGAGTAAGTGTTCCTTATTTTAAACACTCACAAGTTCTTTTTTTCCACCTATGTGGGAGAAAGAGTGAACTTTTCAATTTGGGAATACACTTTCTAAATTAGTGTCTCCCTTCTCTCCACCATTTTTCCTCCATTTTTCATTCACACTTTTTCATATAATTTGTACCCAGCAATTCCACACATGAATGGTAAATGGCTATTTTTCATAAAATTTGTATGGACAAGTATATGATCATCAAGCAAAGACTGATTGCATCTGGATAAGTGGGTTTCCCTTTGAACTTTTTATAGTGAACATGCATCGGATGCACTCGGTCAATCAGTATATTTGATATCTTTGACCCATTGATCTTTAGTGTACACCTAGACAAAACATGTCACACAACTAGCCTTTTACAGTTTATGGTTCTCGCGGTTTTATTTTTTCCAGCCATGAACACATCCCGGTTTCATGAGAGCTTAGAGAATAGGACTTTACTAGCATTGTCCTTGAAGTTGCTTCCACTTCGCCATCACATAGGTTATTTCTAAACTTTCAATCCTATAGATTAAACTATTTTGTCAAATCAGCCAAATTTAGATAATCATTAAAAGACTTTTCACCTTAAGTCTTATCGTTGTTTACTAAACATTGTCTACATCATGAGAATGGGTTGGGTATTGACAATGTTGAACGTGTTAGACACGAATTTGTTTGATCTCCTTGAACCTACCTCTTGGGATCTCCATTCTTCTAGGTAGAGTTACTGCCATGCTAACTTGTCCTAGGCCTTAAACCCATTCCCTTAGATGTCCTTTCCACTCCTTCTCTAGATAGGCTTTTTGTAAGTGGATCCAACATATTATCCTTTGACTTAACATAGTCAACAGTGATAATTCCACTAAATAGAAGTTCTCTAATGGTATTATGTCTCTGTCATATGTGATGTGATTTATCGTTGTATATCATGCTCCTTGCCCTACCAATTACTGCTTGGATATCACAGTGAATACATACTGGTGCCACTGGTTTGGGCTAATAAGGAATATCTTCCATGAAATTCCAACGCTATTCTGCTTCTTCACCGGCTTTATCTAGTGTAGTAATTTAGATTCCATTGTAGAGCGAGCAATACAAGTCTGTTTGGATGTCTTCCAAGAGACTGCTTCTCCATCGATAGTAAATACTTCATTCGATCTGGTGATCCAATTTGCATCACTATATCCATCGAGTACCTCAGGATATTTATTATAATGCAATTCATAGTCTTGAGTGTATTTAAGATACCCCAAAACTCTTTTCATTGACATCCAATGAGTTTTATTGAGATTACTCATGTACCGACTCAATTTACTAATAGAACATGCTATGCCTGCTTGTGTACATTTCATTATATACATTAAACATCCCAATAATCCTGCGTACTCCAATTTTGAGTCACTTTTACCTTCATTCTTTCAAAGTGCAAAGCTTACATCTAATGAAGTCTTAGTAATACCGAATTCCATATACTTGATGTTTTACAAGTACATTTTTGATATAATGAGACTGTGACAATGCCAACCCTTATGGAGTTCTATGGATTCTTATTCCTAAGATCACATCTGCAACTCTAAGGTCTTTCATATTGAACTTACTCTTGAGCATTCATTTCATTGCATTTATGTCAGAAATATCTCTACTGATGATCAACATATCATCCACATATAAACACACAATGACTTAGTGATTTGGAGTGTCTTAATATAAACACATTTATCACATTCATTTATTTTGAATCTGTTTGCCAACATGGTTTGGTCAAACTTTGCATGCCATTGTTTAGGTGCTTGCTTTAGTCCATACAATGACTTAATAAGTTTACACACCTTATTATCCTTTCCTGGAACCACAAAACCCTCACCTGTTCCATGTATATTTCTTCCTCTAATTCTTCATTTAGGAATGCAATTTTCACATCCATTTTATGGATTTCAAGACTATATACCACCACCAAGGTAATTAACATTCGAATCGATGTTATCCTTGTTACTGGCAAGTATGTATCAAAGTAATCAAGGCCTTCTTTTTGTTTGAAGCCTTTTACTACAAGTCTTTCCTTATATTTGTCAATAATACCATCCGATTTCATTTTCAATTTGAAGATCCATTTAGAACCTAAAATTTTATTTCCTGGAGAAAGATCAACCAATTTCCACATATGGTTGCTTAAGATTGAATCAATCTCACTGTTGACTGCCTCTTTCCAAAAGGATAAGTCTGACGAAGACATCGTTTCTTTAAATGTTTGAGGCTCATTTTCTAAGAGAAATGTTACAAAATCTGAACCAAACAAAGTTGACGTTCTTTGACGTGTACTACCTCTTAGATTTTCTTCATTATGCACATTCTCACTTGGGTCATCTCGAGGTCATTTATACCTCCCACTAGATTGTTCATATCTAGTTTTATACGGATAAATATTTTTAAAGAATTCAGCTTTATCTGATTCAATTGCTGTTTTTTCATTTATATTCAGATTTTTGAATTTATAAACCAAAAACCAACATGCTTTACTGCTTTTAGCATATCCTATGAGCATGCAGTCCACAGTCTTAGGTCCTATCTTAACCCTTTTAGGCATAGGAACTTGGACCTTTGCTAGACACTCCCATACTTTGAAATATTTCAAGTTGGATTTCCTTCCTTTCCCTTTTTTATAAGGAATTGATTGTGTCTTACTATGGGGAACTCTAATGAGTATATGATTGGTTGTAAGGATAGCCTACCCCCATAAGCTTTGCAATAAACCATAACTTATAAGTAAGGCATTCATCATTTCCTTCAACATTCAGTTTTTCCTTTCCGTAATTCCGTTAGATTGAGGTGAATACAGGGTCATAGTTTAATGGACAATTCCATTCTCTACACATATTTCAGTGAAGGGAGATTAATATTCTCCGCCCTTATCACTTCTTATTATTTTTAGCTTTTTCTCTAACTGATTTTCTACTTCAGTTTTGTATTGCCTAAACACATCTATTGCATTATCCTTACTATTTAGCAAGTAGACATAACAGTATCTAGTGCAATCGTCAATAAAAGTTATGAAATACTTTTTCCTACCCCGTGATGGTGTTAACTTCATATCACTAATGTCAGTATGTACTAAGTGTGAAGGATAGAAATTCATCTCAACGAACTTATAAGGATGCCTTGCATGCTTTGATTCCACACACGTTTGAGACTTTGATCTATTACACTCAAAGTTTGACAAAACTTCTAAGTTAATCAGTTTTTGTAACATTTTATAATTAACATGGCCTAAATGTTCATGCCATAGATTATAAGACTCAATCAAGTAAGAAGAATTTGAACTTTTATTTATTTCAACATTCATTACATTCATCGTATAAAGGCCCTCGGTGAGATAGTCTTTTCCTACATACACTTCTCCTTTGCTAATTATAATTTTTCCAGAAACGGTTACACATTTAAATCCGTTCTTGTCTAGAAGTGAAATAGAAATCAAGTTTCTACGTAATTCAGGAATGTACAAGACATTGTTAAGTGCCAAGACCTTTCCTGAAGTTATTTTCAAGCCCACTTTTCATATTCCTTCTACCTTAGCCATAGCGGAGTTAGCCATGTAGATCATTATTCCACTTGAGCTGGAGAAAATGATGAAAATAACTCTTTATTGGCACAAACATGGTAGGTGGCACTAGAATACATCCACCACTCGCGATGATTCCCCTCCAAGTTGCATTCTAAAAACATAGCACACAGATCATCACATTATTTGTTAGACTCAATCATATTTTCTTGGTCCTTTTTCTTGCCTTTCTTAGGGGAAAGACAATCCGTGGACTTATGTCTAATCTTTCCACAGTTGAAGCACTTCTCCTTCAATTTTTTTCTTGGGTTGATGGCTTCCTTTTTCAGCTTTCTTCCTTTTCATAGAATTATTTTGGTCATCTTCTACAATATGTGCTTTATTAATTGTAGAATTCTTTTTTGACCTTCTCTCGGCATCCTTATTATCCTCTTCAATACGTAGTTGGATAATAAGATCTTCGACAGTCATTTCCTTGCGTTTGTGCTTCAAGTAGTTTTTAAAGTCTTTCCACATAGGTAGTAGTTTCTCAATGATCGCTACTACTTGAAATGCTTCATTCACAATCAAACCTTCTGCTAGGATATTGTGACTGATCACTTGTAATTTCTGCACTTAAGAGACAACCAATTTGCTATCTATCATTTTAATGTTCAAGAACCTTGCAACAAAGAATTTCTTAATTCCCACATCCTCTGTCTTTTGTTTTCATTCTAGTGCCCCCTCACTATTCCTTCGATGTCTTAGTTCCACTGTAAACATTGTAAAGATCGTCATGTAGACCACTCAATATATAATTCCTGCAAAGAAAGTCCGAGTATTTCCAAGCTTCTACAATCATGAAATGCTCTTTGTTCGAGGTTCCCTCGAGCATCTCAAAAGCATCCTCAGTAGTGAACTTTTGAAGGCATAGAGTGGTGGGGTAAAAGAACATCTTTTGCTGCCATCGCTTAAAGTTAATGCCCACAAATTTTTCAGACTTCTCCGCAGGTGCCATTGGTTGTGGAGCATTTGCTCAACTTGTTGAGGCAATACTAGTTTCCCCCACAGTCGTAGCCACATCTTGCATTTGACTTTCGTTAGTCATTTTTCCTATCACCAACAGACAATAAAATTTAGTATTTTTAGAATACTACTTATAAAGTTAAGAAGCTTTAAACTCTTCTTGTTGTTTCTAGTTAACGATAAAGTTTTTATGACTTCCAATCCTCAACCGAGTGATCTTTAACTTGTGATGAAGATTTTATATCTTCTAATCAGTAGTTAAGTTCAAACGGAGTAGAAACCTTAAAGCTTTAATCTCAAAAAACAAGCAATACAGATTCTACAAGATTATTCCTTAAGATTGTTATCTTTTATGTATTCGGGTACAAGAATCTGTAAATAAGAAACACAAACTTCAACACTAGTTCAAGTCCAAGACAAGAACACTTATGAAGTACTGTAACACCTTCAACACTAGACTATAAATAATCTATCTAAGAAGTGTGTTAAGATTCAGAAAAGAGATAAAATAGAATTTTAAGACCAAGTCCTCTGAATTTACAGAGTATACTTAAGGAATAATTCCCCTCACTGTACCCGAGGTTTTGGAATCTTCCTCCCAGGATAAAATGGCCTTCAATCCGAACAATAGCGGTACCTCAAATTGTTAGATTCAGCGAACTCACTCAATGGTTTGATAAATCACATAGAAAGTCTTTCAAGACAAGAAGAGAGTTTTTATTTCAGAAAATTCGTACCTAAACCTGTCGATGAAAGCAGGTTTATATAGCCACATGTGCCTCTTCTGAAAAGTGGCAATGGTTCACTTAAAAGGTGTGACCTTTCTGGAAAAGCCATGTCTGTTTGTCCAAAGAATGTCTTTTCCGAATAGGCATACCATTTCATGAATCAATGTGTCATTTTGTTGAAGGGTTGCATTCCTTCGTTTCAGCACTGCACTATTTCAAAACTCTATTTCGGAATTTGCATGCATGCATATAAATGGAGTATCAAAACAAAGAAAAAAGTTGTATTTTTCCCTTTGGTATTTTTGAACTGAATTTCTAAATTTCTGTCAAATAAACTTTCGATCGATCCAAATCTGAAGCTGAAACCGAAGTCGATGCCGAAGCCAAGCTGAGCGAGCGATGACGCCGATGGCGTGAGGCATCTCTTATTTCTTGCCCCACTTACCATGTGGAGTAAGTGTTCCTTATTTTAAACACTCACAAGTTCTCTTCTTCCACCAATGTGGGAGAAAGAGTGAACTTTCCAATTTGGAAGTACACTTTCTAAATTAGTGTCTCCCTTCTCTCCACCATTTTTCCTCCATTTTCCATTCACACTTTTTCATATTCTTTGAACCCAACAGGTATAACTATTTTTCTACACAAATCGCTATAACAAAAGATATAACATTACCCATCTCTACAACTCCCTTTCTCTTCTTTTTCTTCTTCCCTTAAAAAAAGTTGGTTTATTGGTTCTCAGGCATCTATGTTCTTGTGGCAATTGAAAGTACTTTCTTAAGACGATAACTTATCCATACCGAACGACATATCAAAATTAATAATATAAATACAATCTGATTAGTTACGGTATTCCTTCTCACAACTTGAGTTTGACTAGTATTAACACAAGTCCAGCTAAAGAAAACATTCCACAAAAGTAGCAACCAGTACAGTACTTCCCAATCTCCAAGTGTTCATAATTTCTAGTCGTTGACTCGTACTAAATTTCTCATATAGAGATTTGTTGGTTTTGACCTCATCAATTAAATGCGTGATTTCCCACTTCACATTACATATTTTCAATCCTTTGAGCAATATCCGCTACCTCAAAATATGTGAAAGTCTTCTTATTTGGGTTTTGTTCATAGGGTTAACCAGCCCTCCAACCACCACTAAAGCTCAAAAACTTCATTAGGAAATAATTAGGGAGTAGATTTAGCCCATTGAGAAAACCTGTGACCATATATCAGTTCAATCCACCATTTGAAAAAGTTCAATAAACTATATGTAGGCTCACCCTTTTAACAATCCTTAAAGGAGCGATCCATCAATAATTTAGTAAGCTCGTTCTCAAATCATTATTGCTTCTCTTGTTTATCTTTCTAACAGTTTAATAACGTACCATGTGTTAACTATGTCCTCGCAAAGTGTAGGTATACAACTCATTAAATCTATCACTTGTGAAACCATGAACTCAAAATGCCTCCAACATCTCATCTAAAAAAATTGCCAGAACCCTCGATACAAACAGAACTACTGTTCTTTGTAGTTTCAAATTAGAAGCTCAATTAAGAATACATCTATACTCGTGTCAATACTAGTCCCCTTTTTTCCCTTCCTCTAGGTCTTCTTAAACTTCCCATTTTCCTCCTGCATATTCATTATATTTGTCAGGATTTTAATTTGTAATCTACATGGTAGTAAGTACCCCAATATCGTACTCTCATAGGGCTAGGGTGGTATACAAGTACTCAGTTCAGGAATGGACTCTATCACGTCTCACAGTGGTATGAATAATCCTTGAGGTGGCTCATCGGCCCTATCCTTGGTCTTGTTGTGTATTACACCATACTTTTCCTTGCTAATTTCCTCTCAAGAATGTTTAGTATTATATTCTAAATTGAATGGTGGTTATTCCATGAGGAATTTTCAAGATTTTCACTTTTTTTCATGTGGGAAATTCATTAAGCTTTCCATCGATATAAGATTCGCCCAAATTCAATAACCGGGTCAGAAGTTACGACTATTTCAAGTTCCCTCCGTAAAACAGCACCATATTAGTCAGTGGCGCACCGTGCCACTAGAGGAAATGGCATTTTGCAAATTCCAATAGGGGTCCACGATTATGGTGCATCGCGCCAGGGCCCAAATTCAGAATTGTCCTTTTTCCAGTGTCTTAGCGCGATTTCCTTCGCGTTGCGCCAAAATTCCAGGTCGCAAAAGAAGGGGCAACGCGATGGCTCCACGTCGCGCTATCCCTTAGTTTCCCAATTATCAAATTCCAATGGCACGGCAAGATAGCACCATGTGGCACCAGGCGTTCAGTTCGGAAAAATTTTATTGAAATTAAATGACGCTTCCAGGATTAAAAGGATCAACTTTCCACCTCTATTTAAGCCCTTTAACATGTGATTCAGCCACTTTTCACCCAAAATACACTCTCTTCTCTCAAAAAACTCTCAAGAATAAGCTAGGGTTTTCATAGAAGATCTAATTCCAAGAAAGCTTCTCCGTCAATCTTCACTAAATCACGAACTAAGGTATGTGTAGTGTTCATTCATGGACTTCTTTCATCCATGAAGCCTAATAATCTCTTTTCTAAATTCAAGTTTATGGATTTTCTTATGAATTTCATGATTGGGCTACTCTTGTACATATGGATAATGAGAAATTAAATTCTACTCCATGTTGAGTGATAAATTCTAGGTGGGTTACATTATTATAGGTATAGATTCATGCAAACCTATGATTAAACCCTTGAATGATGAAATTAGAATTGAACCATGATGTTTAATTATTGTACAATGATGTTTACATGTACCATGCCTATAATATGTTTGATTAAATTCTTAGATGAAGGAAAAGTGCCTAACTAGCGTGATACCATGAAATCCCCATGTATGTACAAGTTATGCCTATCACATGTTTTGACGAAATGCTTCTATAAATGTATTATGAATTATGATATTAGTTATATGTTCAAGTAAGTTATGCTTGGTCAGTTTCCTTCCATCGAGTCCTGGGGGTACTCGTACCCGAAACATTAGCTGTGTGCTTAGATCCATGTCATGTTTTCATGATACACTCAGTTAAACTATGAATCCTTAGACTTCAGATAGTCTTATTACTCCGGAAAATCTCCATGATCTCATGATCTCATTCAGTTGTCAGATATCAGTAGTATTTCATCAGTCAACGAAATTCAAAAATTCAGCTCATGTTCTGTTCAGTAAATCATATTCAGTGTCCATTCAGATGGGAGTAGAAATTAGTACCGAGTAAACCTAAGGATGGGGGCACACACTATCAGGTGAGGGTGTGATCCTTAGCAGTTATCCTTGCATTCTAAAACTATGTAGCCAACATAAATTGAGACATCAACACTGTTGATGAGGGTTGATGAGGTGGATAAGCACTGTCAGATAAGGGTCCCACCATTCTCGTATAAGGGACGCTATCAGATGAGGGTCACCCATAGCTTATCCTTACCGGTGGTGCGGTATTGACACCCTTTCAATTGGGGTTACAGATTAGACCTCGACTCAGCCATAATGGCATACCAAGGGCATTTTAGTTTTATAACTACTTCCCAAAGTTTTATGTTACAAAATTAGGACTATCAGATATAGTCAATCAGTCTCAGTAATAGAACTCAGATAGTTCTTCAGATTTAAGGACTGTCAGATATAGTCAACTCAGATATAGTATGGAACTCAGATAGTTCCATCAGATTTAGGACTGTCAGATATAGTCACGCATATTATCAGTTATATTCAGATTCAGTAATCATGTTATCATAATATTAGTGTCAGTTATTATGTCTCATGCATGTATTCTCATGCTCATGATAGTTAGTCAGTTATTATTATTGTTCATGCATATGAACCCCATGCATTCAGCCTACATCACATGCATATCAATACATTTAAAGTGATGATGAATTTGTGCTATCGTGACTTATACCATAGGTTCAAAGACACGAGCTCCAGAGCAATAGTAGATTCTAGATATCCGTAGAGAAAGTTAAAAGTGATTCCTCATCTTTCGAGGACATGATTATTTCCTTATTATCTTATGAACCATTTTATTAGTTGGAGTTAGTTGGGGACATATCCCATCAACTATTTACTCAGATAGTTCAGTCAGTTAGAGGCTTTCTAGACTATCATGTTTCAGACTTTAGTATGTTCAGTTTTGTTTTGGGTATTTTATTACCCCACACAGATGTTATATCATTTAGATCATGTTCAGTATCGAACCTTATGGACTTTCAGTTTATGTTTCCGCATAATAAAGTATTTTATACAGTATACAGGTACAAATATCAGTCATGGGTTATCTTGTGGTCCTTCGGGGTCATGATTCACTGTGTAGCATTTCAAGTACCAGATTCGGGGCATTACAAACTTTATATCAGAGCCTAATATTTAATAGAGTCCTAGGAGGTCTAAAAAACACATCTAGTAGAGTTTTGTACATGGATGTATTGCGCACCACATTTATGTGCAAGAGGCTATAAGATGTTTTAGGAACAGTTTCCCTTATTTCGGTATTCATGTCGTACCAGTGAGCATAATATCAAGTCAATCTCTCAGTCTAATCCATTTCTCCCTTTCTTCTACAGAACATGCCTCCTAAAAGAAGAAATGGAAATCAGTCAACCCTCTAGCCCAAAGATCCTTTGGGCGATCACGTGTCTCATGCGGAGTTTAGGGCCCTATTCACTACTTTTGCTCAGTCAGTTGCTGCTCAAAATGAATGGCCAACAGTTATTTCAGCCAACTCAGTGGCTAACTCAACCGCAGCTGGGATTTAGGACTTCGTCTAAATGAATCCTCCATCCTTCCTCAGGTCTAAGGTTGATGAGGACCCTCGAGAATTCATTGATCAGGTTTAGAAGGTGAAAAACATCATGGGGTGACTACTGTTAAGAGTGATAAGCTAAATGTATATCATTTTCAGGATGTGGCTCATACTTAGTTCAAATAGTGGAAAGCAGAGAGGTCAGATGATGCAAGTCCTATAGAGTCGGATGAGTTTGTCACTGCATTCTTAGATAGATTATGTCCCTAAGAGCTTAGAGAAGCTAAGGTGCTAGAAATTATCAACCTTAGGCAGGGCAATATGATGGTGAAAGAGTATTCTCTTAAGTTTACTCAATTAGCTAGATATTCCCTTTATGTAGTTGCAGACAACAGAGCCAAGATAAGTAAGTCCGTTTCAGGGATAAATAACATAGTAAATAAGTGCAGATCTGCCATGTTGAATAGTGACATAACTTTAGCCAGTCTTATAATTCATGCTCAGTAGATAGAGGAACAGAAGATTAAGCAGAGGGAGAAGTAGAATAAGAGAGCGAAGACTGGTAGTTTCAACTTCGCTCAGCCTAAATCAGATGGATGAAATTATTCTCAGTTTCATCTTAAGTTATAAATTCTAGCCCCTTCTTCAACCAGTGCTCCAGTTCCTAAGTTCAGGAAGGGTAACAGAGATAGAGCGCCAGGCTCTAACTCTCAAGGTAGTATTAGCAATGCCCGAACTAATCCCTTTTGTCAGACTTTTGGTAAGAACCACAAGGGTTCTTGCAGAGCTGATAGCGATGACTATTTTGGTTGTGGAAAGACAGGCCACAAAGTTAGAGACTGCCCTCAGCCAGGTTATCAAATTCATCTCCACTCCTCAGCTCAATCCCGTTGCCCGAATTAGTAGGGTGCAATCACCAGTGCTACAAGTAGGCAATGCCCAAATCATTTTTATGTTCTTCAGTCCCGACAAGATCAGGAAAATTCTCCTGATATAGCTACTGGTACATTATAGATCTTTTATGTGCATGTTTATTCTTTTCTAGATCAAGGAGCTTCTCTGTCTTTTGTTATTCCCTATATAGCAGGCAATTTTAGAATTAGTCCTGAAATCCTAGCAAAGCCCTTTTCAGTCTCTAACCTAGTAGGTAAAACCATCATAGCCTAATGGGTATACAGGAACTACCAAGTTATGATATTTCAGAAAGTCACTTCAGCAGACTTAGTTAAATTAGAAAAGACAGATTTTGATGTAATTCTCGGCATGGATTGGCTTCATTACTGCTATGCCATAGTCGACAGTAGAAATAGAATAGTCTAGTTTTAGTTTTCGAATAAACCTATCCTTGAGTGGAAGGGTAGTACTTCAGCGTTTAGAGGTCAGCTTGTTTCCTACCGTCAGGCAAGAAAAATGATATCTAAAGGATGTGTCTATCATCTTGTTCATTTTTAGGATTCTAGTTCCGAAAATCCCAGTCTTGAATCCATCCTATTAGTGAATAAATATTCAGATGTCTTTCCCAAAAATCTTCCACAAATTCCTCCGAAAAGGGAAGTAGACTTCGGTATTGATATTCTTTTAGATACTCAGCTTATCTCTATTTTGCCATATAGAATGGCCCAACAGTACTTAGAGAACTGAAAGAATAATTGAAGGATCTCTTAGATAAGGATTCATCAGGACCAGCGTTTCTCCGTGGGGTGCTCCAATATTATTCATGCGCAAGAAAGATGGTTTTCTTAAGATGTATGTAGACTACTATCAACTCAATAAGGTCTTGGTCAAGAACAAGTATCCTCTACCCAAAATCAATGACTTTTTTGAACAACTTTAGGGTGCCAGTTATTTCTCCAAGATAGACCTCAGATCTGAATATCATCAGCTCAATGTGACATTCCAAAAATAACTTTCCGTACTCGGTATGGTCACTTCGAATTCGTAGTTATGTCATTTGGTCTAACCAAATCCCCAGCCATTTTCATGGACTTGAAGAACCGTGTGTTCAAGAAGTACTTGGACATTTTCGTAATAGTTTTTATAGATGATATTCTGGTCTATTCCCCCAGTGAGCGTGATCATGCAGACCATCTCAGAATAGTACTTCAGACTCTCAGGGATCATCAGCTATTCGCAAAATTAAGTAAGTGCGAATTTTGGCTAAGGTTAGTAGAATTCCTTGGTCATATCATTTCCGGTGATGGCATTAGAGTTAATCCTCGAAAGACCGAAGTAGTAAAAACTAGCCCAGACCTATCTCTCCATCAGATATTAGTAGTTTCTTGGGTTTGGCTGGCTATTACAGATGGTTTGTTGAGGGATTTTCTTCTATTGCATCCCCTATGTCTATATTGACTCAGAAAAAAGTCAAGTTTCAGTGGTTAAATCCTTGCAAGAAAAGTTTTCAGGATTTGAAGACTCGACTCACCTCAGCTTCAGTATTAGCTCTTTCAGATGGTCCTGATGGTTCGTAGTGTATTGTGATGCATCTAGAGTAGTTTTGGATTGTCTTCTTATGCAGCATGGTAAGGTCATAGCCTACGTCTCCAGGAAGCTTAAAACCCATGAGAAGAACTATCTTACTCATGATCTTGAGTTAGCAGTCGTAGTCTTTGCCTTGAAGATTTGAAGGTATTATCTATACGGTGTTCATGTAGATGTGTTCACTAATCATAAAAGTCTTTAGTATGTCTTTTCTTAGAAAGATCTCAATCTTCATCAGAGAAGGTGGTTAGAGCTATTGAAAAATTATGACATGAGTGTCCTTTATCATCCAGGCTAGGCCAACGTAGTGGCCGATGCTCTCAGTAGACTATCCATAGGTAGTGTTTCTAATGTTGAGGAAAGTAAGAAGAAGTTATCTCAAGAAGTCCATCAACTTACCAGACTAGGCGTTTGCTTAGTTGATACTAATGAGGGTGATATATGGGTTCAGAGTAGTTTAGAATAATCTTTAGTTTACGAGGTGAAAGAAAATCAAGATAGAGATCCCAGCCTTGTCAAGTTAAAAGAGTTAGTTCAGGATCAAAAAGTAGAGGTTTTCTCCTGGGAGGAGATGATGTTTTGCGTTGTCAAGGTCTTCTCTATGTTCCTGGTGTAGATGACTTAAGGCAGTGAATTATTGTAGAAGCACATGGTGCGCGCTACTTTATTCATCCATGAGCCACAAATATATATCGTGAATTATGGGAAATCTATTGGTGGAGAGGGATGAAGAGAGACATTGCAAAGTTTATGGCTAAGTGATCTACATGTCAGCAGGTTAAGATAGAGCATCAGAAGCCTAGTGGGTCCATGAAGGAGTATTGTATTCCTACTTGGAAGTAGTATGTTGTGAACATGGACTTTGTGATAGGTTTTCCTCGAACTCGTCATCAGCATGATTCAATCTGGGTCATTATAGACAGAATGACCAAATCATCTCATTTCCTTCTAGTTAATACCTCTTATTCAGCTGAGGATTACGCCAAACACTACATTAGGGAGTTGGTTAGATTGCATGGTGTTCCGCTATCTATTATCTCAGACAGAGGTACCCAGTTCACCTCTCATTTCTGGAAAGCATTCCAAAAGGGTCTTGGCACCCAAGTTCATCTTAGTACAACCTTTTATCTTTAGATAAATGGTGAAGTAGAAAGAACCATTCAAACATTAGAAGATATGCTAAGGGCGTGTACAATCGATTTCAAGGGAATTTGGGATGACCACTTATCTTTGATTGAGTTTGCATACAAAAATAGCTATTATTCAATTATTCAGATGTGTCCATTCAAATCTCTCTATGGTAGGAGATATAGATCTCCAATTGGTTGGTTTGAAGTTAGTGAGGCCTCAGTCATAGGTACTGACTTTATATTCGATGCCTTAGAAAAAGTACAGTTGATACTAAGGCGTCGAATACCAAGTCAGGACCTATGGTTAAGGCCTCACTAACTTCAAACCAACTAATTAGAGATCTATATCTCCTACCATAGAGAGCTCTGAATGAAGCTATCTGAATACTTGAATGATAGCTGTTTGTGTATGCAAACTCAATCAAAGGTAAGTGGTCATCCCAACTTCCCTTAAAATCGATTGCACACGCCCCTAGCATATCTTCCAAGGTTTGAATGGTCCTTTCCGCTTCACCATCTATCTGAAGATAAAAGGTAGTACTAAGATGAACTTGGGTACCAAGACCTTTTTGAAATGCTTTCCAGAAATGAGAGGTGAACTGGGTACCTCTATCAGAGATAATAGATAGTGGAACACCGTGTAATCTAACCAACTCCCTGATGTAGAGTTTGGCATAATCCTCAGCTAAATAAGAGGTATTAATTAGAAGGAAGTGAGCTGATCTGATCATTCTATCTATAATGACCCAGACTGAATCATACTGATGACGAGTTTGAGGAAAACCCGTCACAAAGTCCATGTTCACAACTTCCCACTTCTAAGTTGGAATACTGAACTCCTGTATGGACCCACTAGGCTTCTGATGCTTTATCTTAACTTGATGATATGTAGAGCACTTAGCCACAAACTCTGCAATATCTCTCTTCATCCCACTCCACCAATAGATTTCCCATAAGTTACGGTACATCTTTGTGGCCTCTGGATGAATAGAGTAGTGCATACTATGCACTTCTACAAGAATTCACTGCCTTAAGTCATCTACACCTTGAACAAAGAGACGACCCTGACAACGCAAAACATTATCTCCCCTTAGGAGAAAACCTCTACTTTCTGATCTTGAACTAACTTTTTCAACTTGACAAGGCTGAGATCTCTATCTTTCTTTTCTTTCACCTCAAAAACTAGAGATGATTCTGAACTACTCTGAACCCATATATCACCCTTATCTGTATCGACTAAGCGAATGCCTAGTACAGAAATTTGATGGACTTCCTAAGCTAACTTCTTCTTAATATCCTCAACCTAAGAAACACTATCATTGATAGTCTACTGAGAGTGTCGGCCACTACATTGGCCTTGCCTGAATGATAAAGGACACTCATGTCATAATATTTCAAGAGATTTAACCACCTTCTCTGACGAAGATTGAGATCTTTATTACAAAAGACATACTGAAGACTTTTATGATCAGTGAACACATCTACATTAACACCGTATAGATAATTCCTCTAAATCTTCAAGGCAAATACTACGGCTGCTAACTCAAGATCATGAGTAGGATAATTCTTCTTATTGGGTTTAAGCTGTCTAGAGGCATAGGCTATGACCTTACCATATTGTATGAGGACACAACCCAAACCTACTCTGGATGCACCACAATACACTACAAAACCATCTGGACTATCTGGAAGAGCTAATACTCGAGCTGAGGTTAGTCGAGTCTTCAACTCCTAAAAACTCTTTTCGCAAGGATCTGACCACTGAAACTTGACTTTCTTCTGAGTCAATCTGTACATAGGGAATGCAATAGAATAAAATCCCTCAACAAAATGTCTATAATAGCCAGCAAAACCCAAGAAACTCCTAATATCTGAGGGAGAGACAGGTCTAGGCTAGTTTTTTACTGCTTCGATTTTTTGAGGATCAACTCTAATGCCATCACCGGAAATAATATGACCAAGGAATACCACTAACCTTAGCCAAAATTTGCACTTACTAAATTTTATGAATAGCTGATGATCTCTAAGAGTCTGAAGTACTATTCTGAGATGGTTTGCATGATCACACTCATGCAAGAATAGACCAGAATATCATCTATGAAGACTATGACAAACATGTCCAAGAACTTCTTGAACACACAGTTCATCAAGTCCATAAAAACGGTTGGGGCTTTGGTAAAACCAAATAAAATAACTAGGAATTTGAAGAGACCATACAAAGTATGGAAAGTTGTTTTCGGAATGTCACATTCTCTGAATCTAAGCTGATGATATCCGAATCTGAGGTCTATCTTAGAGAAATAGCTGGCACCCTAAATTTCGTCAAAAAATTCATCAATTCTGGGAAGAGGATACATGTTCTTGACCGAAACCTTATTGAGTTGATGGTAGTCTACACACACCTAAGAGAACTTTCTTTCTTGCGCACGAATAATACTGGAGCACCCTACGGGGAAATACTAGGCCTGATGAATCCTTTATCTAAGAGATCCTTCAATTGTTCTTTCAGTTCTCTGAGTTCTACTGGTGCCATTCTGTATGGATAAATAGAGATTGGCTGAGTATCTGAAAGAAGATTAATACCGAAGTCTACTTTCTTTTCGGGAGAAATTCCTAGAAGATCTTTGGGAAAGACATCTGAATATTTATTCACTACTGGGATGGATTCAAGAATGGGAGTTTCAGAACTGGAATCCTTAACATGAACAACATGATAGACACATCCCTTAGATATCATTTTCCTTGCCCAAAGGTAGGAAACAAGCTGACCTCTAAACGTTAAAGTACTACCCTTCCACTCAAGGACAGTTTTATTTGGAAACTAAAACTGAACTATTCTATTTCTGTAGTCGACTGTGGCATAGTAGGAATGAAACCAATCCATGCATAGAATGACATCAAAATTAGTCATATCTAATTCGACTATGTCTGCCGAAGTGACTTTCTGAAATATCATAATCGGGTAGTTCTTGTATACCCGTTGGGCTATGATGGTTTTACCCACTGGAGTAGAGACTGAAAAGGGCTCTTCTAGGATTTTAGGACTGATTCCAAAATCTCTTGCTATATAGGGAGTAACAAAAGACAAAGAACCTCCTAGATCTAGCAAAGTGTAAACATGCATATAAAATATCTATAACGTACTAGTAAATACATCAAGAGTATTTTCTTGATCTTGTCAAGACTGAAGAGCATAGAGATGATTTGGGTGTTGCCCACTAGTAGCACTAGTGGTGGCACCCTGTAGATTCAGACGACCGGACTAAGTTGAGGAGCGGATATGACTCTGATAACCTAACTGAGGGCAGTCTCTGACTCTGTGGCCTGGCTTGCCACAACTAAAATAGACATTGCTACCAGCTATACAAGCACCCTTATGGTTCTTACCATAAGTCTGATAAAGAGGATTAGTTCGGGCATTACTAACACTTCCCTGAGACTTAGAGCCTGGCGCTCAATCTCTGTTACCCTCCCTGAACTTAGGAACTGGAGCACTATCTTAAGAAGGGACTGGAACTGATGACTTAGGACAATACTAAGAACGGTTTCCTCCTTTTGATTTAGAATGAGAGAAGTTGAAACTACCTGTCTTCGCTCTCTTATTCTGCTTCTTTTTCTACTTAATATTTTGCTCCTCTATCTGCTTAGTATAAGTCATAAGCCTAGCTAAAGTCATGTCACTATTTAACTTGGTAGATCTTCACTTATTTACCATGCTATTATTTACCCCTAAAGCAAACTTACTCATCTTGGCTCTTCTGTTTGTAACCACATGAGGGGCATATCAGGCTAATTGCGTAAACTTAAGAGAATACTCTTTCATTGTCATATTGCCATGCCTGATATTGATTAATTCTAGCACCTTAGCCTCTCTAAGATCTTGGGGAAAGAATCTGTCTAAGAATGCAGTGACAAACTCCTCCCACTCTATAGGACCTGCATCATCTGACCTCTCTGTTTTCTACTATTTGAACTAAGTATGAGCCACATCCTGTAACTGATATGCAGCTAGCTCAGCACTCTAAATAGTAGTCACCCCATGATGTCTGTCATCTTTTGAACCTGATCAATGAATTCCTGAGGGTCCTCATCTACCTTAAACCTGAGAAAGGATGGAGGATTCATTTGGGTGAAGTCCCAAATCCTAGCTATGACTAAATTGGCCACTGAGTTAGCCGGAATGACTGATGGCTATTTATTTTAAGTGGCAACTAACTGAGAAGGTATGGTGAATGTGGCCCTGAACTCTGCATGAGAAATATTATTGCCCAAAGGATCTTTGGGTAGAGGGTTGACTGATTTTTGTTTCTTGTTTTAGGAGGCATATTCTGTAGAAGAAAGGGAGAAACAAATTAGACTGAGAGATTGACTTGATATTATGCTCACTGGCATGACATGAATACTAAAAGAAAGGAAACTATTCCTTAAATATCTTATAGTCTCTTGCACATAAATGTGGCGTGCAACACACCCATGTACAAGACTCTACTAGATACGGCTTTCAGACTTCCTAGGACTCTATTGAACCTTAGGCTTAGAAAGAGTAGGAAGTCTAAATTGATCCAGATATATGGTACAGACTATCTAAATCTGGGATTTGGGAAGAGAAAGTCTAGTACCCGGAAACCCGGGACTAAATAGCTTAAGGTTTCCTAGATTAGCACTGTATAGCATTACGGGTGATTGATTCTAGAAACCCGAGACTGTTTCCTAAGGTACAGACTTTCTAGGACTCTATTGAACCTTATGTATGTTAACGATTTGCTAGATCCAGGAGTTTTTTTCTCTTTTGTTACTCCCTAAATAGCAGGCAATTTTGAAATCAATCCCGAAATCCAAGCAGAGCCCTTTTCAGTCTCTACCCCTATAGGTAAAACCATCAAAGTCCGGTGGGTATACAGGAACTGCCCGATTATGATATTTTAGAAAGTCACTTCAGTAGACTTAGTCAAATTAGAGATGACTCATTTTGATGTCATTCTCGGCATGGATTGTCTTCATTCCTGTTATGCCACAGTCGACTATAGAAACATAATAGTCTAGTTTCAGTTTCCAAATGAACCCGCCCTTGAGTAAAAAGCTAGTACTTCAGCATTTAGAGGTCAGCTTGTTTCCTACCTTTGGGAAAAGAAAATGATATCTAAGGGATGTATCTATCATCATATTCATGTTAAGGATTCCAGTTCTTCAACTCCCAGTCTTGAATCCGCCCCAGTATTAAATAAATATTCAAATGTCTTTCCCAAAGATCTTCCAGGAATTTCTCTGAAAAAAGAAGTAGACAACGGTATTGATCTTCTTTCAGATACTCAGCCTATCTCTATTCCTCCATACAAAATGGCACCAGCAGAACTCAAAGAACTGAAAGAACAATTAAAGGATCTCTTAGATAAGGGATTCATCAGGTCCAGTGTTTCCCCGTGGGGCACTCCAGTATTATTCATTTGTAAGAAAGATGGTTCTCTTAGGATGTGTGTAGACTATCGTCAACTCAATAAGGTCACGGTCAAGAACAAGTATCCTCTTCCTAGAATTGATGACTTGTTTGACAAACTTTAGGGTGACAGCTATTTCTCTAAGATAGACCTCAGATCCGACTATCATCAGCTCAGAGTTAGAGAATATGACATCCAAAAGTATCTTTTCAAACTTGGTATGGTCACTTCAAATTTCTAGTCACGTTATTTCGTCTTACCAATGCCCCAGCCATTTTCATGGACTTGATGAACCATGTGTTTAAGCAGTACTTGGACATGTTTGTCATAATCTTCATAGATTATATTCTGGTCTATTCCCACAGTGAGCATGATCATGCAGACCATCTAAGAAAAGTACTTTAGACTCTCAGATATCATCACCTATTCGCCAAATTCAGTAAGTGTGAGTTTTCTCTAAGGTCAATAGCATTCCTTGGTCACATCATTTCTGGTGTTGGGGAGTGGATCCTCAAAAGACTGAAGCAGTAAGAAACAAGCCCAGACCTGTCTCTCCATCAGATATTAGGAGTTTCTTAGGTTTGGCTGGATATTACAGATGGTTTGTTGAGGGATTTTCTTCTACTGCATCCTCTATGTCCATATTGACTCAGAAGAAAGTCAAGTTTTAGTGGTCGAATCCTTGCGAGAATAGTTTTTAGAAGTTCAAGACTCGACTCGCCTCAGCTCTAGTATTAGCTCTTCCTGATGATTCAGATAGTTTTGTAGCGTATTGTGATACATCTAGAGTAGGTTTGAGTTGTGTCCTTATGCAGCATGGTAAGTTCATAGCCTACGCCTCCAGACAGCTTAAACCTAATGAAAAGAATTATCCTACTCATGATCTTGAGTTAGCAGCCGTAGTCTTTGCCTTGAAGATTTGGAGGCATTATCTATACGGTGTTCATGTAGATGTTTTCACTGGTCATACAAGTATTCTGTATGTCTTTTCTCAAATAAATCTCAATTTTCATCAGAGAAGGTGGTTAGAGCTCTTGAAAGATTACGACATGAGTGTCCTTTATCATCTGGGCAAAGCCAACGTAGTTGTCGACGCTTTCAGTAGACTATCCATGGGTAGTGTTTCTCATGTTGAGGACAATAAGAAGAAGTTAGCTCAAGATGGGTGATATATGGGTTCAGAGTAGTTCAAAATCATCTCTAGTTTCTGAGGTGAAAAAAAAAGCAAGATAGAGATCCCAGCCTTTTCAAGTTGAAGGAGTCAGTTAAAGATCAAAAAGTAGATGTTTTCTCCCAAGGGGGAGATGGTTTTTTGCATTGTCAGGGTCGTCTCTGTGTTCCAGGTGTAGATGACTTAAGGCAGCAAATTCTTGCAGAAGTGCATGGTGCGCGCTACTCTATTCATCCAAGGGCCACAAAGATGTACCACGACTTGCGGAAAATCTATTGGTGGAGTGGTATAAAGAGAGACATTGCAGAGTTTGTGGCTAAGCGCTCTACATGTGAACAAGTTAAGATAGAGCATTAGAAGCCTAGTGGGTCCATATAGGAGTTCAGTATTCCTACTTGGAAATGGGAAGTTGTAAACATAGACTTCGTAATGGGTTTTCCTCAAACACGTCATCAGCATGATTCAGTGTAGGTTATTGTAGATAGACTGACCAGATTAGCTCATTTACTTCCAGATCATACCTCTTATTTAGCCAAGGATTACACTAAACTCTACATCAGGGATTTGGCTAGATTGCACGGTGTTTCAATATCGATTATCTCAAACAGACGTACCTAGTTTACCTCTTATTTTCAGAAATCATTCTAAAAGGGTCTTAGTACCCAAGTTCATCTTAGTACAGACTTTCATCCTCAGACAGATGGTCAAGTAGAAAGTACCATTCAGACGTTAAAAGATATGCTCAAGAGAAGTTGGGATGACCACTTACCTTTAATTGAGTTTCTATACAACAACGGCTATCATTCCAGTATTTAGATGGGTCCATTCGAAGGTCTCTATGGTAGGAGATGTAGATCTCTAATTGGTCTGTTCAAAGTTAGTAAGGCCTCAGTCATAGGTCCTGACTTGGTATTCGACGTCTTAGAAAAAGTCCAGTTGATTAGAGAAAGACTTTGGGCTGCTTAGCGTCGATAAAAGTCTTATGCAGATGTTCATAGAAAAGAACTCAAGTTTGAGATTGGTGATCATGTCTATCTAAAGATCTCTCCCATGAAGGGATTGAAGAGATTCAGCAAGAAGGGAAAGTTCAGTCCCCGATATGTTGATCCCTTTAATATTCTCAGTCTATTTGGCAAGGTAGCCTATGAGCTTGAATTTCCTTTAGATCTAGCCTCAGTTCATCCAGTCTTCCATGTCTCTTTGCTCAAGAAGTGCATAGATGACACATCAGTTATAGTCCCTATTCAAAGAATTAATGTTCAGAACACTCTCTCTTATGAAGAGATTTCAGTTGAAATCTTAGACTATCAGACTCGTAGATTGAGGAACAAAGAAGTCCCTCTAGTCAAGGTTCTTTGGCAAAATCAGTCCATCAAGGGTGATACTTGGTAAGCAGAGGAAGACATACGTACCAAGTATCGTCACCTCTTTTTCGCCAATTCAGATCAAACTCAAGGTAACAGTTCTCCTTAAGCTTACTCCATTTAATATTCGGTGTTCATCATAAACTTGGTACAGCTTCATGCTCATGTTCCCATTAGAAACTTGGTATCAAGTACCATTGTATATTCAGTCATACACGCATGTATCAGTTCAGTTATATAATTATGCATCAGACATGCATTCTCATTGTGAGAAACTTAGTTCTTCAGAATACTCAGTCATGCATTCATGAATCAGTTACACATGCATTAGATATGCATGTTTAGTATTATATGTTCAGCTGATCAGTCATGTCAGTCATGAGATCATGTTCCAGTTATTCATGTTCAGCATGTATGTTAGTTGTCTTTTCTCCCCTCTTAGTCAGCCTCATTCGAGGATGAATGTTCTTAAGAGGGAGATATTGTAATACCCCATACTTTTCCTATCTAATTTCATCTCAAAAATGTATAGTATTAGCTTCTAAATTGAATGATGGTTATTCCATGAGTAATTTTTAATATTTTCACTTTTTGTCATGTGATAAATTCATTAAGGTTCCCATCGATATGAGATTCATCCAAATTCGATAACCGGGTCAGAAGTTATGACTATTTCAAGTTCCCATCATAAAACAATACCATATTAGTTAGTGGCACAGCGCCACAAGAGGAAATGGCATTTGGAAAATTACAATAGGGGTCCACGATTATGGTCCATCGCGCTAGGGCCCAAATTCAAAATTGTCCTTTTTCGAGTGTCTTAGCGAGATTTCCTCCACTTAGCACTAAAGTTCCTGGTCGTAAATGAAGGGGCAGCATGATGGCTCCGCATCGCGCCATCCCTCAATTTCTGAATTCAAATTTAAGTGACACAGCATGATAGCACCGCGTTGCGCCAGGGGTTGAGTTAGGGAAAATTTTACTGAAATTAAATAACGCGTCCAGGGTTAAAAGGGTCAACTTTCCATCCCTATTTAAGACCTTTAACATATGATTTAGACTTTTCACCCAAAATACACTTTCTTCTCTGAAAAACCTCTCAAGAACAAGCCAGGGTTTTCATAGAAGATCCACTTCTAAGAAAGTTTCTTCGTCAATCTTCACAAAATCATGATCTAAGGTATGCGTAGTGTTCATTCATGGACTCCTTTCGTCAATGAAGCCCAAGAATCTCTTTTCTAAATTTAAGTTTATGGATTTTCTTATGAATTTCATGATTGGGCAGCTCTTGTTCATGTGGATAATGAGAAATTGAATTCTACTCCAAGTTGCTTGATAAATTCTATGTGGGCAACATTATTATAGATATAGATTCATGCATATCTATGATTAAGCCCTTGAATGATGAAATTAGAATTGAACCATGATGTTTAATATTGTACAATGATGTTTACATGTACCATGCCTATAATATGTTTGATTAAATGCCTAGATGAAGGAAAAGTGCCTAACTAGCATAATACCATGAAATCCCCATGTATGTACAAGCTATGCCTATCACATGTTTTGATAAAATGCTTCTATAAATGTATTATCGATTATGATGTTAGTTATATATTCAAGTAAGTTATGCTTGGTCAGTTTCCTTCCATTGAGTTATGGGGGTACTCGTACCCGAAACATTAGTTGTGTGCTTAGATCCATGTCATGTTTTCACAATACTCTCAGTGACCTTAGTCTGTTGTCAGATATCAGTAGTATTTTGTCAGTCAACGGAATTCAAAAATTCAGCTCATGTTCAGTTCAGTAAATTATGTTCATTGTTCATTCAGATGGGAGTAGAAATTAGCACCGACTAAACCTAAGGATGGGGACATATACTATCAGATAAGGGCGTGATCCTTAGTAGTCATCCTTGCATTCTAGAACTATGTAGCCAGCATAGGTTGAGAAATTAACACTGTTGATAAGGTTTGATGAGGTGGATAAGCACTGCCAGATAAGGGCCCCTTCGTTCTCGTACAGAGGACACTATCAGATGAGGGTCACCCACATCTTGTCCTTATTGGTGGTGCGGTATTGAAACCCTTCCAATGGGGGTTACAGATTGGACCCCAACTCATCCATAATGGCGTATCAGGGGCATGTCGGTTAGATAACTACTTCCCACAATTTGATGTTACAGAATCAGGATTGTTAGTATAGTCAATCAGTCTCAGTAATAGAACTTAGTAATTCTTCATATTTCAGGACTGTCAAATACAGTCAACTCAGATACAGTACGGAACTTAGATAGTTCCATCAGATTTAGGACTGTCAGATACAGTCACTGATGTTATCAGTTTTATTCAGATTCAGTAATCAGGTTATCACAGTGTTAGTGTCAGTTGCTATGTCTTATGCATGTATTCTCACTCTCATGATAGTTAGTCAATTATTATTATTGTTCATGCATATGAACCCCATGCATTCAGACTACCTCACATGCATACAAGTACATTCAAAGTACTGACGTATTTATGCTATGGTGTCTTATACCATAGGTTCAGAGACACGAGCTCCAGAGCAACAGTAGATTCTAGATATCCACAAACAGAGTTAAAAGTGAGTCCACATCTTTTGAGGACATGATTATTTCCCTATTATCTCATTAATCAATTATTAGTTGGAGTTAGTTGGGGACTTGTCCCATCAACTCCTTACTCAAATAGTTCAGTCAGTTAAAGGCTTTCTAGACTATTATGGTTTAGACTTCAGTATGTTTAGTTTTGTTTTGGGTATTCTACTACCCCACACAGATGTTATATCATTCAGATCATGTTCACTATTGAACCTTATAGCCTTTCAGTTCATGTTTCTGCATCATAAAGTATTTTATACAGTATACAGGTACAGATATCAGTTATAGGTTAGCTTGTGGTCCTTTGGGGTCATGAGCACCGTCTAGCATTCCAAGTACTAGATTTAGGGCATTATATATTGCTATATTTGTCTCTTTCACTTAGATAAGAGAGATAGTTGCCTGTTAAAGGCGACAATTGATGCTCCGAACCTTGAGTCTATTCAACTATTAAATGATTAAGTTAGAGATATATGGCTAATATAATATACAAGTTAGATGCATCTAGTTGATCTAAACATTATACACGTACTAAAAAATAGAAAGAAGGATAAGACACATCCTATCACACTCTCGCAGAATCATGATTATAGAAATGGTCAGCGACAAAACAATAATTGAGATTCTACTACTACCGTGTGCTCCACAGTCACAAAATAATCTAGTCTCTAATACCAACTTTGTCACGACCCAATAGGATCTTGACCAGTATTAAGGAGATTAGGACTCCAAAGCAAGCCTCATCAGAATTCTATAGAAAATCAGGAAGAGTTTCCCCTATTTTTGGGCCTGTAAAGAGAATTCCCTGTCTCAAATCAACAGCACCACAACCAACACATCAATAACACCAACACAATCCACTACAAATGATCAACAAATTACCAACACCACCAAATAATAAAATGGAATCCATCTCTAAAACATAAGAGAAAGTCAATACTCCACAAGTCCAAAATAATAAAAGAATACTCAAAACTCTAAAGACATGAATAAGGAGCGACTCTAAGAATTTTTAAGAAACAGAACATAACAAATGAATAAACTCCTGCCCACGCAAAAAAATGCGGGGCTCACCAGGAATATGACACTCGAATCCTCTAGCTAGCAAAATTCTCGCTATCACCTGCGTTCTCTGTAAAAATTATAGCAAGGAGTGAGACGCCATATCAGTGAATAATAACATTTAACCACAACTATTTTAATAGGGATAAGTCATAAAACATCATGAAATAAATGCTCTTTCAAAAAATAGTAACAATAAACAATATCATTTGTTTCATATAAGCAAAGTGAATTAATAGTTCTGTAATAAACTCAATAAGCATTATATCATATCGAATAATACATATTGGAGGTTTTCAAGAATGAATCATGTAATCAGTGTGGCATTCTTCTTCATCAAGAATAACCCATAACAGTGGACCCCTCATAAAGGAGTCAAATATCATATCAGTATCAGTATACTAGTTCTACCTTTCCACTAGCAAGGATTGTAACAGTCATCATTATTTACAAGGTGCAACAGGTCTAACGGTCCCGCCTTTAGATACGAGATTCAATCAAGGTCTACTCCCATTTATGCTTTCTTTGTAAACAACAGATACTCATATGAAAGCCTTTTCAGAATAGTACATAGCATTTAAAATTCATATCAAATCATGTTACATGTAAACTTGAATAAAAAAATATGTCAAAATACTGATTTGTCATGTAAGTGAAGAATATTCACAGTAATAATATCATATCTCAAATAACTATTTCAATATCAAATCAAGTAAAAGACTTGCCTCACATGCAATTTCAAAGCATTTCATATCTCATTGTTTCATTAAAATCTAGTATAAAATATGCAAGTTAACAAACACAAATCATGGTAAGATTACTACTCACAATACTCGTGTCGAAATACCAAACTCGTCATGCGAAGCAATCCATATGACTTCCTTCAATCGATCTATAATCGCATCATATCAAATCCAAATTAATTTCCTGTTTAGGTTAATTCATAAAATTTTTGAATACCCAACCCTTGGGGGTGTCATGTTTGTCTATTAATTCATTGAATTATATCTACTCAAGCTAAGCTATGAGTAACTGAAGTAGTCCATAATCTATCAACTTTCATCCTATTTATACAATCTTCTAATTTTGTTTTATACTTCAAATTGTCTAAATTGTGTCTATTCAAAACTAAGATAGCTTTACTATCCATTATAATTCTCTTTTGAAGTAATTATTCAATACCCAAAGAATTAAATAAACTCAACTTTAAGTGCGATCAAGGGAGTAGAAAAATTAACCTCGAGTCGAAAGGTTCCTCCAAATTTGTTGAATTTAAAAGCTTCTGGTGTATCTCTATAGTTTTGGTTGTGAAGACCATTAATGAATAACTTCATCTCTTACAGGGTGTTGCTTCGTCTCCTTGCTTCACAAGGAAGAAAATGGCATCTCATGCTTTTCTTTAACAATTCCTTAGAACTCCCACTAATCTTCGAATTCAATAATTTGAATTCTACCTGGTTTAGGATCCCTTTTGATGTTCATACACCACTTTCCTTGGGCTATGTCCAACTAGCTCTCCTTCTTTTAATCTTTTTTTTTTTTATGTCTAAATGATCCATTTGCATTTTTTAAATATAGGATATTACACTAACGTAGGTAATAGTATTTTGCCTAGTATCGCCTTTTCTTGTGTGCAGGTACATGATCATGTGTTTTCTAGGGGAGACACCAAGAAAATTTCTCATCAACACATGCTTTATAAACTCAAGGAACCCTTGGCTAATCCTCAAAACTTCAGGACAGAAAATGAAGAGGTGATTCTATGGAGGATCCATGAGGTTGATGAAGCCATGAGTTTGAGGTCAAACTCCTTTCAAGGTGGGGAGGATGATACGAGTACGACCTCATAGGTGGACATATTTTTGAGTTTGTTGAACTCAACCGAGAAGGTGCACACGTTAAGTGTGATAGAGACTCCAAAACCGTCCATAATGGGCACTACATAGGTGTTTAATGTTCACTTGATCATTAAAGGGCATTTTTTGTCTTTTCACCTTTTATTTGAGCTGTAATATAAATAGAACATTTTAGGTCTTTTTCTCCTTAGTTGATTATTTTTAAGACTTGAAACTCGTAACACTTAAAGTTCTCTCTCTAGTCTTGTGAGAGTGAGTTCCAACCAAAACTAGAGTAGATACATGTGTGGATTCACTTGTGTTTGTACATTGGCTTGAAATATTAGTGTTTATAGGAGGTAAAGATGCTCTTATGTCAACGTAGAGCTAGGTTTGTATCGCGGATGGTGTTAAGGGTCCAAGAGTGTAACAATTCTTGGGTTATTAAGATTTTCCCTTCATTTGGTCTAACAATTTATCTTGTATCTTATTGAATCCACTGGTTTCTTGTTGTTGTTAATGTACCCGTAGCTTTCTTGTTGTTGTAATCTTGTTGTTTATGTATTGACATAGTGAAGTCGTGTGGGGCCTCTTCGATTCAATATAGTCCTTGTAATCTTGTATTCTCTATCTACTTTGTTGAATATTATTGTTGTTGCCTTGAAAACATAGAGAAGCTGAGTGGGGCCTTTGATTCTCTGTTGTTGTTGATCTTGTAGATCACTAGAATCCGTGTTGTGTGTTCGATCTTGTATCAGCAGGTACCAGGCATGGGTTAGCTTACGGTCTTTCGGGGTCGTAAGCACCGTGTAGCATCCGGGGTACAGACCCTGGGTGTTACAGTAAGTGGTACATACACACCATAAGTTGCCTTTTGTGAATGTCAAGACAATCAACACTTTTCAGGTTCTCTAAACTTGCGAACTCTGATACCTACGAGGCCACTTACAGTGGTCGTAGGTACAACCTATGGCCCGTAGGTTGTCTTGTAAGTGGGCCTCCTACATGACTTCAACTCTTTTCTTCGTTTAAGCTCCAAAACCGAGTTTCCTGCAAAATAAACACAAAAACATATCATATCTAACAAAACATACCTAAGTACTTGCATACTTTTCAGTTTTAAGCATCGAAAGTGCCATGAAACCATGGCACATCAACCAATCACTAAAATAACAATTTTTTTTCAAGCCCGAATGATATAAACATGGAACAAATTAATATATCAACTTTACAAAATTACTTAAAAGCTAAATTAACATAACAAAGTTACATTTAACAAAATTGACACAACGAAGTTAACAAAAAAGTTACATAATCACGTAACAAAGCTAATAAAGTTTCATAACAAGTTAACATAACGAATTTACCTAACAAAGTTAATAAAGCTACATAATCATGTAACAAGTTACATAATCACGTAACAAATTTAATAAAATATCTTCGTTAAGTTACTTAAAAGTAAATAAATTAATATATCTACTTAACATACGTCATATTATTACGATAACATATAATGACATGTAAACCACGCCCGTAATTTGAACTTCATAACATTTGAATCAAATTTCGCATAATCGTGATGTTACATTTTACAAAAAAAAAAATATTAAGGGCTACCTCTTGCAAAAATAATCTACAATAAAAAGAAAAAAAAAACCCACGAACGTAGGATCACGAACCAAATCTCAAAATCCAACTTCTTGTTTACCCATTTGCTCAATATGTTTTCTTTTTTTGTTTTTTTTTTACTGTTTTTGTCTACCCTTTTTTTAAACTCTTTTTAGGTAACTTTTTCTCAACTTTGCAAATTTCACAGTCCCTAAATTGAAATGGTGATTTCGGTCTCTATGGATTCTTCTGCCAACCAATAATTCAACAAAACATCAAACAAAAACACACCATTTATTTATTGGGAAAAGGACATGGGCTTGCCATTTAAAAAAAAATGGCTCACATTTGAAAAGGTGGACATTTTGTAGCCAGTCGGCTAAATTAATTCCCTTTTTTAGCCATTTGATCCAATTGGGCACATGCAGTCTCTATACTCAATTGATACACTTTTATACCACATTGATACACTTTTAAATTATATTGATACACTTTTTAAAAAAGAGAAAGGAAATTATGTGTAGTCTCTATACCTAATTGATACTCTTTTATACCATATTAATACACTTTTATACTACATTGATACAATTTGATACCGCATTAATACACTTTTATACTAGACTGATACACTTTTATACCACATTGATGCAGTATATATACCACATAAATACACCTTTTACAGAGGAAATCCGAAGAAGAAAAATAGAGGATGACTTGTACAAAGTGAATGTAAGTATAGAAGAGAAAAATAGCTTTGGAGGTGCAGAGATCGTGCAATGTACGAAGAAGAAGAGAGAGAAAGTGACAGAGAGAGAGAGTTTTGGGTTTAGTCAAAAAAATAAAATAAAGAGAGAGACTTTGTTCTGGAATGAAGATTCAAACAAGTTTCAGTATTACTAATTCAGTAAAATGTATTTCACTACTACTGTATTTCACTACTACCGTATTAATGGTTATGATGGTGGCTATTTAAATAAAATAGTTTTTAAATAAAATAAAAAATTATAGGGTAAAAATATTATTAGTAAGATAATTGGTTTGTTTTATCATGATTGTTCAGACATGTTAGTTTATTTTTCCTTTTTTAATTTTGTACTCAACGTGAAAGAGTTGAAGAAATATAATTAAAAGATGTCAACATGAAAAGATTAACGTATGAGGAGGGAATTGAATAATGGAATTTGGAATATTGGACATTTCATTTTTCCATTTCCAAATAATTAAAGCATTGGATATTCCAGGAGATGGACCACACTACTACCGTATAAATAGTTATGATGGCTGCTATTTACTGGGTTTTTAAATTTAGGTGCTAGTTTTGTGAAATTATTTTAGTTTTAGAAGCTATTTTTGTCCTTTTCCCTTATTTATTTTTTCCTCCTTATGATACTAAAAACTTGGCTATTAGCCGCCAATGTTAGCAAGGAACAAAATGAATGTCAATATTGCAAGGGACTTTGCAACGTTGTTCTTAGTGCAAGTCAAATATTTAAAGTTTTAACTTTTTTAAAAGGTAAAGAGGGATGTTCCTCACTAAATTATGGTGATAGTAAAAAACTGATATTAAATTTACTATAGTGAGGGACTCTCTTTCGCTAAATAATAACAGATAAATTAATATTGCAAAGAAATTTAAATATAATAAATTTTTTTCTGGTACCAATGATTTACTAATAAAAAATAAAATATAAGTTATCCAAGGAGTCCCTCGATACGATTAAATATTATTATTTTATAATATTTTTTCAATGTAGTGAGGAAATATATAATTCAGTATTTAATAAATAACTACATAATGTATTTGCAACAAAAAATAGCAGTGATATCAATTGTTTGGTCCCTGAATAACTACTTTAAAACTTTTTTCTTTTTATAATTGAATGAGTATCTTACTCAGTGATAGTTATAATAAGTAGAAATTCTTAAGTGGTATTAGAAACGTTTAAGTCGTTTTCTTAATAAAAGATGATGATTTATTAGCTTATAATTTAATAATTAAAAATAGAGGGTGTATTAGTGGTATAAGGCAAATTCGTTTTCCTTATATCTTATAATTTATGAGCCTAAGTTGTTTTCTTAATTAGCCTTAGGCTTAAAGGAAAATTCTATAGAGTGGCAGTTCGTCCAGCTATGTTGT
Organism: Capsicum annuum; assembly: GCF_002878395.1. NCBI lineage: Eukaryota > Viridiplantae > Streptophyta > Magnoliopsida > Solanales > Solanaceae > Capsicum > Capsicum annuum. The sequence goes on along the minus strand of NC_061119.1, from coordinate 199,651,782 downwards.
ATGGAGCAGAGTGTTGGCCTGTCAAGAACTCCCATATTCAAAAATTAAAGGTAGTGAAAATGAGAATGTTGCGCTGGATGTGTGGGCTTAGAAGAGGGAATAGAGTTAGGAATGAGATTGTTCGGGAGAAGGTGAGAGTGGCTTCGGTGGAGGACAAGATGTGGGAAGGAAGGCTGAGACGGTTTGGATATGTGATGAGGAGGGGCGCGGATGCCCCAATTCGTAGGTGTGAGAGGCTAGGCTTAGATGGCTTCAGGAGAAGTAGAGGGAGACCGAAAAATTACTGGAGGAGAGTGATTAGACATGACATGGAGCAGCTTCATCTTACCGAGGACATAAGCCTAGATAGGAAGGTGTGGAGGTCGCGGATAAGGGTAAAAGTATAGGGTGAGTACATGGGTTGTAGCAAGTAATTAGGAGAGTCCCTGTTTAGCCGGGGTAATAATCGTAGGACTGTGTCAATAGGTAGGAGCCGCTAATCAGGAGAGACCTGGTGTGGTGGGTTGCTTTGGTCTGTGAGTGTAGGTTACTACTAGGAGGGTAACCTATTCTAGATTTCTTTTTTCTTATTTCTTATAGCTTATGGCTCTTAGTTCTCCTATCCTGTATTGCTTTGAGTTCTATTTTACTATTCTGATTCTTTACTTTTGTTAAGCCACCCATCCTGCTTCACTTTTCATTACCCTTTTTTTCTTTTCTTTTTTTATCTTGAGCTGGGGGTCTATCGGAAACAACCTCTCTACTTCTTCGGGGGTAGCGGTATGGACTGCATACATTTTACCATCGCTAGACCCACTATGTGGGAATACACTGGGCTTGTTGTTGTGGTTGTTGTAGTTCATAGTGGATATTATAGCAAGTAGAAGTGAATTAATGATATTCCTATGTAATGTTATTGATTGGTCGTCTTATAACTAGATAATTACACTAAGTAGCTATGTACTGTAGACACGTGATTTTTGACCCTCCCCGAGTATAATATATATATTTTTTGATATTAAATATTTATATTAGATTCGATATTATTTTTATTATTATTTTATTTTTAGTAAATTTTTAGTTAAAAAATAAATAACTAAATGAGGTTAATTTTAGGATATTATTTTATTTTATTCCATTTTAAAAAAAAATCAAAAATTTAAAAAAAAATATTTTTTTAAAAAAATAAATAAGTTAGTAGTTTTAGTACTATCTTAATTATATATTTTTTTTCGTATTTTAAAATTTTATTGTATTTTCTTAAATATAAAAATTAATTAGTTCTTATATTATTATTATTATTATTTTATTATTTTATTATTACTATTTTATTTATTTATTTATTATTTTATTTGTTATTATTATTATTTAAAAAAAAATTGAATTTAAAAAAAAATCCTATCCTATCCTAACCTACCCCAACCACCCCCTGATTTTCCTCCAACTCCCTCAACCTCCCACACCACACTCCTGTATATTATACACACAGAAAACACAAGAGAGGACAGGGAAATAAACCAAAAAAAAAAAGAATAGATATTAAATCAAAAAGAAAACAACAAGAGAAGGCAAACACACAGACAAGAAGGGAGACAAACCATAACACTTAGAAAAACTTGAAAAAAAAAAATAGAGGCAGAGAACGAGATTTTGTAAAAAATAAAAACATAAAAATTAAAACAGAGAAAACTTAGAGTTTGAGTTTGGAGTCTTGTTCGAGTTCCTGGTGACGGTAGTTCTATTCTCACATTCATTTAAATCATCACACAGGTTCCTATTCAATTCGTGAATTATTAATTTTATAAGTCTTGTGGTGAATCAAAGTATGTATGAAGTTATTTCAATGGCTTCTTATATTATTTACTATGTTTAGTTTATTATTTTTATGTAATTTATGCTTTATATCTTTATTTGTAATTCATTAGTTGTTTTCGAAATAATGCTAATTAGATTGATTATGAACTTTAAATGAGATAATTTTTAAAATTATTGGTGTTTTAATTTGTAAAAAATTGTGTTAGTTGACATGCAATTAGTGTATAATTATGTTATAGACTATAATATGAGAATCATGCATGCATGCAAAAAGATTGAAAAAAAAAACTAACATGCATATGCATATACAACATTTAAGAGATAATTAACATATACTGTAGTCAATATTTTGTGATATTCAAAAATTCATTTAATCTTACTCAATGCTTTCTTAGTTCCATAATGTGTAAAACATATAAGAATTTCAAAATTAATTTTCATTATGTGTATGTTTCACGTATCCACTTTTGCCTTATCGTGATCAACTTAAAACCCATAAATACACACATTTTATTTGTTCACAATTAAATTTGTTTAAGTTAGTATTCTAATAGATAATACTCGTCTATATATATTTTGCAAGCACAAACAGTAAAATCTAGAGAATTACAAAGGGTGGTTGAAAAGACAAAAAAAATGTTTTAGTATTAGCATCTCTAGTGTATTTTTCATTTTATATATATATATATATTTTGTTCTATTGGTTCATCCTAATAAAGATTTTATAAATTTAATTTAAGAGGTTTTAAATTTTCACATTTATTAATGAAATTTTAAATATTCCAAATATTATAAATTTACTTTAATTTCAATTAGTGTTAAGTCATCTCATTTTGATTTTGTTTAATTCCTAGATGTATAGTATTATAAGATTAGCATAATATAAGTAATTTTATATATTATTTCCTTCTTATTTCATCATTTTTATTTATGGTCATTAATAAAATTTATAAAATTATTTGTTAAATTAAATAATTGCTTAAATGAATTTTGCATAAGGTTATTGTTAAAATTAAGAAATCTTTTAAATAAATAAAATTGTTATGAGTTTTTAAGTGACAAATAAAAGTTTTAAGGTTAAGTAAATTTTAGGCACGTTCAAAATATCCGTCTCAATTAAGAATGTGGCGTACGCATCTTTTTGAAATATTTAAAAATTCAAGGATACAGTAATGCACCTTGACAAATATTTTTCTAAAATTAATTTTCACTGATTTAATACAAGAGTTATAGATAGATTTTAGATATAAAAAATGAGCGAACCTAGGCCCCAACATAATTATCAAAATAGTTTAAGTGAGGATAAGTCAATAAAAGTGACCGTGCTAGAACCACGGGACTCGAAGGGTGCCTCACACCTTCCTCTCGATCAACAGAATTCTTTACCCGGTCTTCTGTTTTCGCAGACCATAATAAAGAGTCATTTTCTTTTGATTAGGGATTCAAAAAGATGACTTGGAACACCATAACTTAATTCCAAGTGGCGAATCTATAAAATAAAATAATCCCTATTCAAAACCGTCACTTTAATTGAAAAAATCCTTCGACTCGATCCCTTCGAGCGAAAAAAGGGGTGTGACATCTCTGGCGACTCTGCTGGGGACTAATAAGAATTCGAGCTTTTAATATTGACTTTACTTGCTTTAATTATTTTTGATATTGTGTTTATTGGCCTTATGTGCTACGTGTTACTCATTTACCGCTTTGATATTGATTGAACTGTATTATATATTATTTTCTCTTGCGCACCCCCTTTGAGTCTCTGAAATAGGATAGAAAGAATGCAACATATGCATCCTACTTTCTTTTTTAGATAGCCGGAGTATCAAGGCACATGGTGAAGGATATAGTCACACATGTTAGGCGGAGTTTGGATCGACTACGAAGGTGGTATTCCCTGCAACCAACCAAGTTGTCCCTCCCCGGTTCGAGTTTCCGCTCGGGTAAGCCAGTGTAGATACCTATCCCTATTAGGCTTAAACTTAGAAAAACTAAAAATTTAGAATCTGATTATCTCGATTAGGTGCCGCTTTATTTGCATCATATGCATTTGACTTAGCGGGACTCGGCACAGGGGCTGGGTCTGTCTAGGACAAGTAACCTACTTTATAAAGACCAACATGTACATCCTACGTGCTCTTTGACATTTTCTTGGAGGATTATTTGTTTGTTGACCGACTTTAGACAACTTTAAAATGCAAGAGATTAAATTATTCTCACATTTAGTGAATCTTTTTTTTTAGAAAGAAAATTTTATTTTTTAAAGAAGGGAAATTTTTAGTAACATAGGTTTACGGTCTTCATGAATTTTGAGGGTCTAATTCTCACTCTTTAGTGGGATACGTAGGAAGTCCTTCCCAAGATACGACCCTATCTTTTGAAAAATTATTCATAGATTTATTGGGGAATGTTTTGAAAATATAATTACTTTCATAATTAT
>NC_061119.1:199644114-199647448 GCF_002878395.1 Capsicum annuum | reverse complement strand
ACATAAATCTTAATAGCCCTGAACCTTTAGGGGTCTTGAGGCTGAATTTTGTACAACATATATTTCAAGAACGACACACACCTGATTCTTATTCTAATGAGATACGTAGGTAGTCCTTCATGGATTCAGTGGTCTTAAAAAGAAAAATTGTGAACTCTGACACATTAATTTTCTCCAAAATCAAAATAGAGTTAAGGTGGTTGGTTTGTGGCTAAGTTGGCATCTCACCAATACAATACCCTGTTCAAAGAACAAGTAAGATTACCCACAAAAAAATGATATAGGGTCTGAGATGAGTTGGTGTAGATTGTTAGAAATGAGGAATAATAAGAAATGATATGAAAAGTGAGCAATTTGGAGCAAAATATGAGAAACATGCAAATACTGAGAGAGAAAAAGAGAGTTCTCACAAGGATTTTACATGTTTCAATGTTCACTTGCCTCTAACTCCAAAAATCAAAGTCGGGCATGTACGAGGGTCGTGGTGATTTTTTGACTCATATGAAAAAGTTTTGTAATCAATTAGGAGGAGTAAGGGGAAAGAGAAATTGTTGATGGCTTACTTTGGAGAGAGTTTGAGGTGATAAATTCAAAATAATCGAGTTCAAAAAGAAAAAAAAAGATGATGTAGCAATGATTGTGGAGACTCCATTAAGGCCGACGTACAATTCAATAGCTAAAATATTATGGTCGGAAATTTAGAAGCCAATCTGCTCCCCACGAGGAAGAATTTTTGGTAGTCTTTCTGTTTTCTTTCTACAACCCGAATTATTTTAGGGTTGAAATTTGGGATATTTTTTATCTTATTTTATTATAATTTTCATTCAAATCCTTCTATCTTTTGGTCCACAAATGTGTGTCCTTTTTTCTTTTTATTTTATTTTTATTATATATTATTTTGTTGTCTTTCTTTCTTTAGAGAGCTCTTTCTATGGTGATTATAGTGATATGATATACATGTTGAATTCACAGACTGATCTTTAAATCCAATCTAATCCTAAAACATTTGACAAGAAAATAGAGTTGAAAGAAAAAATCATATAAGAAAATAAGTAAAGTGTTCAGGTATTTGGGGACATAGTTACAACCTCTTTTGAATGTATTGAGGCAATCACTTTGTGAATCAAGAAATAACTTGATCATCGATTAGAATATTCAATATGTGAATTTTGAATGAGGTTGATTGGAGGATATATAGTATCCACTATAAGGAAAAACAAAAGGAAGTTAGCTCCAAAATGGCATGAGTCACTCATCGAGAAAAAGTACAATATAAGTGGACATATATATTTCACAAGCTTAAAAGAAGTGACGCAAGTGCATGAGCTTAGTCACGATCAATGTTGAAAAAGATGCGTATGATCTTCATGTTCTACTCTCAGATTACATCTTATGTACTTGTGTTTTTAAGGATTGATATGACGAAGGCATTTCATTCTATTACCCAAATGTTGTGTCATCCTTTGTTACCCTTTTTTAGCTTTAGTGTTATTTTCTTTCGTACCCCTCTTTTAGAATCAAGATAGAATTTGAAAAAGTCAAAAAAAAAAGCATCAAGAAAGATAGAGTTAAAAAAAAAGAGTTGCAAAAAAAACACAGAAAAAATCAATCAAAAATCCAAATTCAAGCAAAAGAAATGTTCTGAATACGTTTGACCTGATTCTTGCTATGACAAGATACGTAGACAGCCCTACCCTGGGGTTCGATCCAACCTAAAGAAAATTCAAATTACCCAGAATGAAATGAAACTGGGACAAAGTTTATTTCGTTAAAAAGGTCAATTCCAAAAGTTGTATGTTTCACCCAATATTATGTCAATTTTTGAGCCACATGCCTCCCTTTCTTTCTAACCTTTTCCAAAATCCAAGTTACAACCAAAGAAAAATCTTCAGATCAATCTTTAAAAATGTCAAGGCTAAACATGTTAAGGGTGCATGATGTTTTGTATGCTAGACATTATTTTCAAAAAAAATAAAAGATAGTGAAAAAAAAAGAGTTTTATTGGTGAAAACCCATTTGGGCACCATAAGGCGACGGTGAACAAAAAAAATGATGAAAATGAGATCGGCTCATTGGAAAAAACCCATCAAGGGGTCACTAGCCGAAAGATGATTGTGATTTGGAGGGAGTATGTTCAAGAATGGCTCCATTTAAAATTCAATAAGCAGGTAGAATTTGAAAATTATTAGTACGGGTAAATCTGGTTGTGTAATTCAAAATGCATGTCATAATCACTGAAATCACCCGCCACACCCAGATAAGTTTTCATTTTTGATGCTTTTGAAAAGATTTGTCTATTGTCCTTTTTCTTTTATCTTTATCATTATTTTTCTTTTTGATTTTGTGTCTTTGTTGTTGAATAAAAAATTAATATCGTCATCTTTCACATATTTTTGAGTCAAATTTATGTTAAAACGAGTGAGAAAGAACTTCAAAACTTGCCACCAACTCCTTCAATTGCACAAAACATATAAAAGGGCTGATGCACCAAGTTAACATGCTTCAAAATAAAGTAAGATATTCAAGAATGATTGTCACCCGATAGTTTTTCGACTCATAAAAGTATAAAAGGTGTATTTGAAGCTGAATTTTGACGTATCATGCAAGATAAATATGATTTGAGTCAAAATGTTTTAGTATTCCGAATTTGGGGTCAATACTACAACAAGTCAATAATACCTATCAATGATTTGCAATAGAGCCTGGACATGACAAGTGCAAGAGATCGTCTCAATATCCAAATGCCATAAATCAACCACCGTATTTTTAAATTAAATTATGAAACAAAGGTTTCTGTATATGAAACAAAAACATGTGTTACCTTCATATCAAAGGTTTCAAAGCTTAACTATTAAAAGCTGGAATTTCTCACTTCTGCAAATGCAAGAGGCAGTACTGTTACACCGTTTGGTAATCAATAATGGTAAAAACTCATCATTTTAACCCCTAGGAGATGCACTTCCTAGTCTGGATAATTCAAGATTCATTTGTTAGGTGATGCACTTCCTAACTTGAACCACCACTCCTAGAAGACACACATTCTAGTTGAGTCATTTTATTCAACCCCTAGGAGACGCACTTCCTAGTCTGAATAAGTTAGTTTTTCATTTGTTAGGTAACACACTTCCTAACTAGAACCTTCACTCCTAGAAGACGTACTTTCTAGTCGAGTCAACTAATTTAACCTCTAGGAGACACACTTCCTAGTCTGAATAAGTCAGTTTTCATTTTGTTAGGTAATGCACATCCTAATTTGAAACTTGATTCCTATAAGATGTACCTTTTCGTCGAATCATCCTCCTTGATTCCTATAAGTCGTACCTTTTAGTCGAGT
>NC_061119.1:199603736-199641114 GCF_002878395.1 Capsicum annuum | reverse complement strand
TAAGTCTTGTGGTGAATCAAAGTATGTATGAAGTTATTTCTATGGCATCTTATATTATTTACTATGTTTAATTTATTATTTTTATGTAATTTATGCTTTATATCTTTATTTGTAATTCATTAGTTATTTTCGAAATAATGCTAATTAGATTGATTTTGAATTTTAAATGAGATAATTTTTAAAATTATTGGTGTTTTAATATGTAAAAAATTGTGTTAGTTGACATACAATTAGTGTATAATATGAAAATCATGCATGCATGCAAAAAGATTAAAAAAATAAAATAACATGCATATGCATACAGAACATTTAAGAGATAAGTATATGTGCATACAGAACATTTAAGAGATAATTAACATATACTGTAGTCAATATTTTGTGATATTCAAAAATTCATTTAATCTTACTCAATGCTTTCTTAGTTCCATAATGTGTAAAACATATAATAATTTCAAAATTAATTATCATTATGTGTATGTTTCACGTATCCACTTTTGTCTTATCGTGATCAACTTAAAACACCTAAATACACACATTTTATTTGTTAACAATTGAATTTGTTTAAGTTAGTATTCTAATTGGTAATACTCGTCTATATATATTTTGCACGCACAGACAGAAAAACCTAGAGAATTACAAAGGGTGGTTGAAAAGATAAAAAAATGTTTTAGTATTAGCATCTCTAGTGTTTTTTTCATTTATTTATATTTTTTTTTGTTCTATTTTCATCCTAATGAGCATTTTATAAATTTAATTTAATAGGTTTTAAATTTTCACATTTATTAATGAAATTTTAAATATTTCAAATATTATAAATTTACTTTAATTTCAATTAGTGTTAAGTCATCTCATTTTGATTTCGTTTAATTCCTAGACATATAGTATTATAAGATTAGCATAATATAAGTAATTTTATGTATTATTTCCTTCTTATTTCATCATTTTTATTTATGGTCATTAATAAAATTTATAAAATTATTTTTTAAATTAAATAATTGCTTAAACGAATTTTGCATTAGGTTATTGTTAAAATTAAGAAATCTTTTAAATAAATAAAATTGTTATGAGTTTATAAGTGACAAACAAAAGTTTTAACGTTAAGTAAATTTTAGGTACGTTCAAAATATTTGTCTGTATTAGGAATGCGGCGTACGCATCTTTCTGAAATATTTAAAAATTCAAGGATATAATAATGCACCTTGACAAATATTTTTCTAAAATTAATTTTCATGATTTAATACAAGAGTTATAGATAGATTTTAGATATAAAAAATGAGCGAACCTAGGCCCCAACATAATTATCGAAATAGTTTAAGTGAGGATAAGTCAATAAAAGCGACCGTGCTAGAACCACGGGACTCGAGGGGGGCCTCACACCTTCCTCTCGGTCAACAGAATTCCTTACCCGGTCTTCTATTTTCGCAGACCATAATAAAGAGTCATTTCCTTTTGACTTTGGATTCAAAAAGGTGACTTGGAACACCATAGCTCAATTCCAAGTGGCGACTCTGTAAAATACAATAATCTCTATTCAAAGCCGTCACTTTAATTGGAAAAACCCTTCGACTCGATCCCTTCGAGCGAAAAAGGAGGTGTGACATATACTACGAAATATTATTGATTGATTACTCTATATGTCAATAATTATAGTAAAATAGAAGTGTATTTTTAATATTTTATTAAATAATATTGATTTGTTAACTTATACGATAGTTAAACTAAGTATTAGTGATTTTATTGAAGTATTATTGACTGGCTAACTTATACACTGATAAATATACTAACTATAAGTATATTAGTGATATCATTTAGAAATATTAGTGAATGATATATTAACATACATTTTGAGAACTATACAAAGTGGAAGTGTATTAATAGTATCTATAAGAAGTATTATGATTTATCAACACATACATGATAATAATTACAAATAAAAGTACATTAGCAGGTTTCTTTAAAAATTATTATTTACGGTTAGATTATTCATTAATATTACAATACGTAGAAGTCATATGTGATATTCTTAACAAAAGGTTATGTCACGACCCGAACTGAGGCCCTGGTTGTGATGGGCATCCTGAACCATGAAGGCCCGAGAGCCCTTCTATCTGGCAATCAATGGCAAAACGTTCATACTAAATAAAGAAACGTGGAAATCTAACAAAACGGAAACATGGTCATTCCTTTATTTCGACTAGTCAATGCAAAATATAAATTCATAATTGTTCAAAACACATGACATCAGTTTGCGAAATCTCTAACAACATAACACAACTTCTATCTAAAAATTGGGAAAAGGTCTCTAGTCGGACCATAAACTAAAACAAGTGACAAGTTTCATAACCAGGCCTTCCGATATATGAGAGGCTCCTTATTCATTACGTATGGATAAACGGGATTGGTGGATGGTTATTAAAACAAAGCCTGTGGGTCGTGTTGAAGTTGAGAATGATTTAGATGTTGCATACTAAATGATATTCTTAGTGTTCAAAAAATAGTGAATATAGAATTAGAAAATGAACTTGAATATCGTGATCACATATATGTAAAAAATGATCTCTGGGAAGAAACTTCCATGGAAAATAAGAAGGAACAACTATCTCTTGATGATGGATACTCTTCATATAGTGAGTATTCTTCTTTTAAGGAAGATTCAACAGACAATAGAGAAACAAGCAAAAGTGAAAAGGAAGAATTACATGTTGAAAATGAAATAAACAGGGAGGATTGTAGGATAGAAAAATAGAGCTCAACTATTAAAACAAAGGGCAGAAGGATAGGTTAAGTTTTATTGTTTATTGAAATAATCACTGCCACATTTATACATGATATCATAACTTAAAATGCTTAATAAAAGGAGTAACATAAGCTATTCTTATCTCTAACAGTTATAGTCTAATGATCAGCAACTGTAATAAAATTACAGTCTGCAAGATTGCAGCATTATTTAGCTAAACTTAATCCTACTTTAAAGTTGTATTTTGAATTACAATTACAAGTGCAACTAATCTCCAACTTTTGAGGCACTAGTCTTAACAATCCTCCTTGACTCAAGAGCAGTAACACCAAGTCTTTCTCTGAGAAACTCAAATCTTGTTGTAGGCAGAGACTTAATTAAAATATTGGCATTTTGGAAATTGGTTTTGCAGTGCACCATGCCTATGTCTCCATTCTTTTACACCTCCCTCAAGAAGTAAAGCTAGATCTTGAAATGTTTTTTCTTTCCTTGAGAAATAAGATTATTTGTAATTGAAATTGAAGCTTCATTATCCACAAAGATCTCAGTACTCTTCTTTGGTTCCATGTACAAATCTGCCAGTAGGTTTCCAATACAAAGGTCTTGATTCATAGCTAAAGCAGCTGCAATGTATTCTGCTTCAGCCGCAGATTGAGCCACAATATCTTGATTCTTTGAACACAAAGAGAATATTTCAGAATCAAAACTAAGTCAGTAGCCTCAGGTACTTCTCATATCATCTATGCAACCAGCCCAATCACTATTAGGAAATCCACGAAACAGAAGATCTGATGTCTTTTTCAACATTATGCCAAAATTAATAGTACCTTTGACATATCAAATCACTTTTTTAGCTGCTTGAAAATGAATTTCGCTACCACAATGCATATATCTTGAAAGTAAACTCACACCATAAAAAAAATTCACCCTTGTTCCAGTCAAGTATGTTAGGCAATCTATTAGACTCTTGCAAAGTCCTTCATCAAGCTTTCTGACTCTATCTTTTTTGCAAAACTTCTTCTTTTAATTCATAGGAGTTGTAGTAGACTTGCAATCTTCCATTTTGAACTTTTTGAGAATTTCTTTTGTATATGAAGATCTCATTTCTTTTTTGTTGAGCTTCCATTCCAAGTAAATAGAACATTTCACCAAGGTCTTTCAGCATTTCAGCCTTGAATATGTTGATCAAGTCTAAATTGCTACCTGTAACTAGCAAATAATCTACATACAAAAAGAAAATGTTTAATTAGATTCTTCTTTTTTTATATAGAGCGTACATTCGATGAGATTTTTTTGAAAGGCTAAGCTAAGAATATGAGCATCAATTCTTCTATACCAAGATGTGGGAGCTTGTTTCAAACCATACAATGTCTTCTTTAGAAGGTACACTTTGTCTTATTTGTCTTTGATAGAATAACCTTCAGGTTGTTCTACAAAGATTTCTTCTTCTAGGTATCCATTTAGAAAAGATTATTTCACATCAACCTGGTAGATCTTCCATCCCTGTTGATCTGCTAACGCTAAAAACTTTCTTATCATATCCAAATAGGCGATAGGAGAAAAAGTTCATGAAAAATATACTCCAAACATTTGTGTATACCCTTTTGCAACCAGCCTGGCCTTGTACTTATTTATAGGACCATCAAGATTGAGCTTAGTTCTATAAACACACATGACTCCAATAGCGTTCGTATGAGATGGTCTATCAACCAACTTCTATGTGTTGTTTGTTTCTATCATTTTGAGCTCCTCCTAAGTTGTATATCTCTATTCCTCATATTTTGTAGCCTCTATAAATCATACAGGTTCTAGAATTGCAATATTACACTTTTGATAGATATCAGAAAGTGTTCATATGCCTCTAATAGGTACATCATCAACATCATCATCTAGAAATTCTAGATTCTTTTGATATTCATCATCTTGCCAGCTCCAGGTGTCATTCTCCAAAAATGTGGTGTCCCTACTAACAATTAGTTTGTCATTTTGAGGCTGATAGATCCTGTAAGTTTTTGATAGACTACTGTATCCTACAAAGATTCTAGGTTCAGCCTTTTTATCCAATTTATCTCTTTTCACCTGAGTTACATAAGAAAAACAAAAAAAAATAAATATTCAGATTTGTTAGCAAAGGTTTGTAATCAAACCAAGCCTCAAATGGTGTCTTCTTATTCAAATCCTTAGTTGGCAATCTGTTTAGCAGATATATTGCGGTATTGGCAACTATAGCCTAAATTTTGTTTGGCAGTGCTTTCTCATAGAGCAAACACCTTGTCATCTTCACTAGCATCCTATTTTTTTTTCACTACTCCATTTAGTTAAGGAGTATAGGGTGTTGTTAGCTAATGCTCAATTCTTACTACATTACAAAAGTTGTTGAGCTTTTCTAAAGTATACTTGATTTCATTATCAGTTATTATCACCTGAATTCTGCATCCACTTTGATTTCTCACAAAATCCTTAAATTTTTAGAATAGATCAGTGACCTTAGATTTAAAATTCAAAAAATAAATCCAACAGTATCTGGAATAATTATCAATAAAGGCAATACAATACTTACAACCCTTTAAAGATGGTGTTTTCTGAGGTCCTCCTATATCTGTGTGAATATATCACAGTTTATTCTTTACCCTCCATGATGAATTCTGAAAAGGAATCCTTGTTTTCTTCCCATACTGATAAGCTCCACAAGCAGGAAGATTTTTCTTAAGTCTCTAGAGACCTATTACTATTTTATTTTCTTTCGTGAAGAGTATGGAATCATGATGATAATGTCCAAGTCTTTTATGCCATAACTTTGAATTATTTTCCAACCAAAAAACTATTTTTTTGTCCTCGTCAAATAAATTCAAGGAAAAATCCTTTCTCTCATCTTGACCTTGAACATCTCCTTATTATCAGAATCCCTAATGACATATGCTTTTTCTTCTAACAACACTTTCAAATCATTTTTAAGTAGCTGACCAACACTTAAAAGCTTTTTATCAAGCTCAAGAATGCAAAAACATCAGTTATAAGTTTCAAATCTATAGGGCTTTGAATTGCAACTATTCCTTTGCCTTTTGCATCAAGATATTCTCCATTTCAAATTTTGACTTTGAAAATAACAGATCTATCTAGATCTTTAAGGAGCTCTTGATCACTAGTCATATTATTTGTACATCCACTATCAATCAACCAATTTTCAGAAGTGTTTTTGCTAGCAAAACAAGTTGCTACAAATAATTGTTCTTCTTGGTATTGATTTACAGCAGCCTTGGTTTCTTCTTGTTATACTTTTTACTTCAATACTCTCTCTATAGGGCCTATTTGGCCATATTTATTTCACTTGACATATGGTCTCCACCAATATTTCTATTGAGAATGGTTTGTCTTTTTGCTATGAGAGCGGGGTGGATTACTTCCTCCTTGATTATTGTAATCATTGCCTTGCCTTTTCTTTTGGTTCATCTTCTTTCCTTTGTATGACACGTTTTGTGATTTAGCTTGAAAGGCACCTAAAACAAAACCTTCTTTCCACATTATTCTCTTTTGCTCCAATTCCTTCAAAGCTTTAACACGTTCTTCCAAGAAAATGTTGGACAGATCTTAAGATTCTTTAAAGAAGAGATTGTGGCTTCATATTTCTTAGGAAGTTTGACAAGAATTTTTTGAATAATTCCTTCATCAGTAAAATCCTTACCAAATAATCTCACCTTGTTGGTTAAGTCGTGTAGTTGATCTGCATAATCTTTTATAGTTCCTGATTCTTTCATTCTCTATATTTCAAATTCCTGAATCCAATTCATCACTTGTATATTGTGAACTCTTTCATTTCTTTGATATTTCTTTTCGAGAAACTCCTAAATTTTGTAGCAGACTTCATATGCATAATTCTGGTAAGAATTAAAGGAGATACTACAAAGAAAAGGCAATGCTTTGGCTTTGACTTTCCTTGTCTTTCTCTCCTTGAGATTTTCATCTGATTAATTGTTGGATTATCTCCAAGAGGAGTTACTTCATAGTCATTTTCTAGAGCTTTCCATAGATCCAGTGCTTCAAGATAAACCGTCATTCTTATTTTTTAAGCTTGATAATTCTCACCATTGAGCATAGGTGGAGCTAGAAAGCTTGTTTCAAAAATTATTTTCTATAAACTATTTAAGATAATAGTTTAAAGAGTGGTTATATAGAGTGAACTTGTGTTTTTGATTCACTCTTCTCACAAATATCCCTCGAGATAGGAAGCTCTTGATACTGATGTGTAGGAGAGAAAAATAGAGCTTGACTAAGTAAAGAAAGAGGAGAAGGCTAGGTTAAGTTTCGTTGTTTATTGAAAATTACTGCCACATTTATACATGATATTATAACTGAAAATGCTCAACAAAAGTAGTAAAATAAGTTATCATTATCCCTAACAATTATAGCCTAAACATCAGTAATTGTAACAAAATCAGACTCTACAAGATCGCAACCTTATTTAGCTAAACTTTATCCTACTTTAAAGCTGTATTTTGAATTATAGCGGCAAGTACAACTAATCTCCAACTTTTGAGGCACTAGTCTAAGAAGAATTAACATGTTCGTTCCCTTTTTGTGCTAGTTTGTTCTATAAATTCTTTATTTATTTTGAAGTAATTGGACTTGCACATAAAAATTTTTGTATTTAACCAAAATAGAATAATGTTATAGTCATGCACAAGCAAACAGTGATGCATATAGATCTGTATATTTTAGTATTTTAAGTATTTCATTATATAGTTTATGTTTCGTTATACAGATGGCATCAGGTAATGATAATGAGCAACGATAGAGTAGTAGTTCTCATGGGAAGAGTACTACTAGGAGTAAAGTAAAATGAATCATGTTTAGATAGAGTCCATATCCACCTTATAAACTCCATCACAAGGTCCATCATTATTTTAACATTCTTTCTATGGTATGCCTCTCTAGGGCTATAACTCAATGCTTCCCCAAGGCTATAACTCAATGCCTCTCCCAAGCTTTAGCTTGATTCCTCCTCAGGACTATGGGATGTCATCTTCTACTCCTGTTAATAATATGTCAACCCCAGGCAGTTCCTCAATGCCTCCATCTGTTATGCGTACACATGGCACCCATTCAGCTTATCTCGCTGCCATGGATCGACGTCCAACTTCAGACACTATATTTTCAAAGGCTACTCAACCAATTAATCTACAACTTTCTAGGTCAAATATAGATGCTTGCAATTCTGAGATGTGCAATTTTGAAGCATCTCCTAGTCCTTCTTCAACTCCATCTTCTATTCACGTTCCTGATCTTCCATCACCTGGAGAGTTAGATCAGCTACGAAGGGTGCACATTATAGTTGATGGGAAGCTTAAGCATATTTTTTATTATATTCTAATTCCTATATTATTTTTTGCTTAATGAATTTACTATTTTAAAATTTTTTAATTGTTAATTCAGGTTTTATCCTTTCAGATCGGCTGCAAATACAATTTCAGCAGGAACCCAAAAACTTTATGATGGTTTCTATTGGACATGGAGTGAAGTGTCCTCTCGTACACAACAACGAGTCTTTAATGAGTTTATGATATGTATACTTCAAAATAATATTTTCAACAGTTTTTATGTTACCATATGTTGCTTCAGTTTTGCAAATTGAATTGTATCTTAATGTTTTACCCAATTTGTAGCTCTTTAAGTTTAACGGCTTATTGTGATTTTGTGTTTTGAATGGTGCTTTCAATGAGGGTTATATTTTGTAAAGTTTGAAATTGATTTGATGGAGTATTGGTGTGAATTTGCTGGAATAGTTTAGCTGATTCCAAGTTAATTTGGTACAGTGACGTAGTTGATCTGTTCTTGAAGCATTATTAGGATTATTGGTGAGTGTCACTTGTTTAAATAAGTTTTGTTAGTTTCTCTTCCTTTTCTATACTGGTTGAGTTGGTGATGGTAAGGCTATTTATGTGTACCTCTTTATTCACAGTTTGCTAGTGAATGTTTAAAATGTTGTAAAAGCAATTTTAATAGCAGGATACTGAATAAAAGGATATTACAGGAGTAGTTCTGATGTCCATCTTCTTAGACATATGAATTACCATCCCGTTGAATTACATTCCCGTCCAAAATCTGTTGAAAGTGATAATCATGCGTCAAACACTTATATAGCACATTTTTTGAGAATCACATCCTTGTGAATATCACCTGGCTTTTATGCTAATTCATACAAGCTAAGCTACCCATAGCATTTCATTTTTTCCATAAATATGCCATCAGAACATCTTTTTTTGATTGTTTTCTTTGCAGCAAACATGAAATCATAAAAATATTTGAGATCGATATATTACCTCAAATTTAACCATGTTTCTAACAAAAAGCAGAGCAATCTTTTGAAGAAAAATTATTTTATTGCATTCTGATGTAAGTGTTGACAAAATACTTACTCAAATAGGGTTAACAAGGTAATTAGATTATACTATTCGCCATCTTTCACTTATCTTGTGTGTATTTTACATAAGTACATGTCGTAAGTCTATATTATTTACTGTATACAAATTTTATGCAGTAAGAGCGGACAAAAAATAGCACAGGTTCCCAAAATTTTTTTATATATAGAGAGAAATGAATACATAATGATGCATCTCCTAAGTTATATAAACAACTTGCTGAAATATGGTGTTCAATACTGGCTGGACTTTCGTTCAATATTGGATATTGATTGAGCCACATTAATCTGCCCATTGCTTTTATTTTCATGGATTTTGAGGTAACATTTGATTCACTTTTTATTGAAATAGTGGATACTTTGAGTATGTTGTGTCACTTTCTATTTGATCTTGGTTCCACAACTCCATGTTACCTGGGTATTTGACAACGTAACTCGCCTCATAGAGATACATTTAGGTTTCTAGTTCCTTTTGCTAGCCAACTGTGTATAATATCAATTGTGAGTCAAGTAAGCAATAAGCTTTCTTTTTCTCTGTTGAATATTTTCTTCGTATGCCTTCTTTACTAGCTCAGTCAATCTTCTACACAGTAGCATTTGGTATCATCTCAAGTAAGCAATAATCTTCTCATGTGATTCTTTATCGAAAAATTCTAAATGTCTATGTACGAAGATACCAAATAATCTATTTTCACTTCTTATTTTTCTTCTTGTTTGATAAAGTGGTTAAATATATCGGGTTCAATGGGATAACTGCAGTCAGTGGTGTGCTAATCTTAGCAATGGGCTCATACTTTTTAAGTGTGGAGTTGTACCTTTTATATTTGTTGGTTATATCTGGTTCGTCCATATTCTGGCAGAGCAGTATTTGCATACTAATTCTTTAAGTGATCCATGTTTGTTTTTCTTTTATAAAATCAGAGGAATAGAGTAGAAGAAAGTATATATCTTTGATGAGACTCTAGTGGAATTACATACAGCTGAAATAAACAAAATTGTCCTAAACTAACTTCTAGAATATAGGAACAGATAACTATGACTAAAACAAACTAACGTCTAATAATTTGAACAAACCTAATCCTAATCAACTTATATTTGTAGTATTAGTACATGTGCACAGTAAAATAATGTTACAACACTAGTAAAACCGTAATGCTAATGTGCTATTACACCCTCCTCAAGTTAGGTGTGAAGAGACAACACCTAACTTGGGAAGCATTGGCTGGAAAGCTGGTTTGGACAATAGTTTAGTAAGTGGATCTTCAAGTTGATTAGCTGAGTGCATGTGCCTCATTTGGACCAATCCATTGCGGACCTGGTTACGAAGAAAGTGAAAATCAACCTCAAGGTGTTTCATTTTGGTATGATGTACAGGATTCTCTGCAAGTGAGTGGGAGTGACACTATAGGTGTAGCAGGGAGTGACACATGGAGATATCTGAGCAAGTGAAAAACCCAGTTCGTTCCAGGCAAGAAGGCAGCAACCGCACTCTATTCAGCCTCAGTGGAGGATCGGGAGATAGTAGGTTGCTTACAACAACTCCAGGAGATAGTTGTTGTGCCCAAATAAACAATATAGCCCAAGACAGAGCGACGATCATTGATGTTACCTACCCAATCAGCATCAGCATAGGCGTAGAGAGCAGTCAATTTTCGTGGGGAAATACGAATGTCATACTATGATGTTTCTTTAAGGTATCGCAGAATACGCTTAACTGCCTTCCACTAAAGAACAGAAGGAGAGGTGTTGAACTATGTAAGCTGGTTGACAGAGTATGTGATGTCAGGTCGGGTAAATAAAAGGTACTGAAGCTTACTGAGCATACTTCTGTATTCTTTTCCATCAGTTTTAGGTGCTCTATCATAAACTAGTAAGGTCTCAGATATGTTCATGGTTGAATGAATACCTTTACAGTCTTCCATATGAGTATCATGTAGAATCTCTTGTATATACTTGGATTGACTGACAAATAAGCCATCAACATTCATGTGTACTTCAACACCCAAGAAATAGTGTAATAAACCAAGGTACTTGAGCGAAAAAAATTTCAAAAGAGAGGTAACAATATGTTGAATGAGTTTTTCATCACTACCTGTGATTATGAGGTCATCCACATAGAATAAAATATAAATAGTGACACCCATATTATGCAGAACAAAGAGAGAATTATCACACTCAGATATCTTAAACCCTATTCGAATCAAAGAACAAATCAATGCATCATACCAGACCTTAGAAGTTTGCTAGAGTCTATAAATTGCCTTTTTGAGATGGCACACATAGTTGGGATGATTCATATCTTCATAGCTAGGAGGTTGAGACATATACATGTCCTCTTGAATATTTCCCTAAAGAAAAGCATTATTGACATCTCTTTTATGTAGTGGCCAGTTCATCTGTACAACAGCTGTGAGTACTATTCAAATTGTAGTTGGTTTAACCACTGGACTGAATGTCTTGTGAAAATCAACTCCGGGCCTTTGGGTGAACCCTTTTGTAACTAAACATTCTTTTTACCTATCAATGGAGACATCAGATTTAGTTTTAATTCGAAAAAA
The DNA here is from genome assembly GCF_002878395.1 of Capsicum annuum. NCBI lineage: Eukaryota > Viridiplantae > Streptophyta > Magnoliopsida > Solanales > Solanaceae > Capsicum > Capsicum annuum. The sequence goes on along the minus strand of NC_061119.1, from coordinate 199,629,404 downwards.
CAACTTACAAGGTACAATATTTTGGGCATGGTCTAGTGGAACCAAGTCCCAAGTCTGGTTCTTCATTAATGCATCAAATTCATCCTTCATAGAATCTCTCCAATATGGAAATTTGTGTGCTTGCTTATGGGTTATAGAAATAGAAGGTGCAAGCTGGTTCATTTGGGCATGTAGTCAACAATTTTTCATCACTTAACAATGTTGTTTTGCGATCTCGTTACCACACTATATTGTTCTATAGGTGGAATGCTAACAATAGGTTCAGATAAGGGAGGTAAACTAAGAGATAGGGCTAGTTGCATGGATGATGAGTGTAGTCGATGCTGATAGATGTGGGTAATTGGTAGGCGATGGTTCTTGGAGATAGAATAAGTAGAGGGAATAGGGGGTTGGCTTTGGAAAAAAAATGAGGTTGAAGGTTATCAGCAGGGGATTGCCTATACCTATCAGAAGAAGATTTTAAGGAAGTGGAGGGGATGTTACGTGGTTCTAAGTTATGGAGTGATCTTCCTTCAGGGAGTTTTCCTCTGCAGCATGAATTGAGCAGGCATCTTGGTGTGTGTCTCGTATGAGAGGAATAGTGGTGGGGGCCTTTGGGTGTTATTAGCATCAATTGAATTTTCTCCATAATTGAAAAGGTTAGAATTATTAGGATAAGATTTTCCACTGTATAGAAGAAAATTTCCGGTTCAATTGAGAAAATATACTTTCAAATGGAAAAACATCTTCAAAAAATTTTAAATCTTGAGAGAGAAAAATTTTAGAACTGGTGGGTTCAAAACACTGATGGGAATGATGAGTGATGGAGAATCCAAGATAGACACAAGGTTTGGAGTATAGTTATAACTTATTTTTGGCACATGGTCGAAACCATGGGTAACACAAACAACCAAATGTACGAAGATATTCATATGTTGGTTTATCATTAAAAAGAATTTCAAATGGTGACTTATTATTAAGTGTGCTAGTTGGTAGGCGGTTGACGAGATATATGGCATGATGGCAAGCAAATGACCAAAAATTAGATGGTAAAGTAGCTTGATGAAATAGTGTTTTAGGTGTCTTAACTAGGTGACGATGGCGTCTTTCGGCCATGGCAACCCGTTGAGGTGTGTACGGTGGAGAAATAAGGTATTGTATGCCATTGGAGTGAAGGTACGGGTCTAATATTTAATATTCACTTCTTTCATCAATGTATAGGGTGAGTAATTTTTTTATCAAAATATTTTTCAAGAACAGGATGTAGGTTTTGAAAATAATTTTGAACTTCATTTTTGCTTTTCATTATGTATAACCAGATGTATTTTTTAGACTGATCAACAAAAATATAATAATAACGTTTTTTATCAATTGGGAGCACAGGAGATGGCCCCCATAGATCGCTGTAAAGTGTTTCTAATGGAGATTTACTGGATAATTTGTTTGAATAAAATGGAAATCTGTGGGCTTTATTGTAGCAACAAGAATTACAATAACTAAATTTATCTTTCAAAGAATAAGAAAGAATGAACTTATTGAGAATGCAAAATAAAACTCGAGAATGAGGGTGACCCAATCTTTGATGCCACAGATGTAATGAAGGGCCGATAACAGAAACATTGATGTTTGGGAGAAATGGTGTTGGCCATTCGTAGAGTCCTGCTTTATTCGGGCCGCACAGAAGAGGTGTTCCCATATTTAGATCCTTCACAAGGAAGTTAAAAGGAAAAAAATTCTATTGAGGTTTGGTTATCTTGACAAAATTGAGAAGCGGAAATAAGCTTGCGCTTGATAGCAGGAGCACATAAAATAGTAGAGAGTTTGAAGGCATTATTTGACGTATATAAATCAGTAGTACCAGTTTGAGTAATTGGAATCACATTACCATTACCCATCGTCACTTCCTCTATCCCTTTGAAGTCCTGAACATTGTGTAGGGAGTTGGTATCAGAGGTAATATGGTGAGATACACCCGAGTCTACAATTCATGGGTCATTTGGCGGTGTTTAGGCAGTAAAATTAGCCTTAACTTCAAAGTGGTTGTGGGATTGTGACCGAAAGGTATTTGTTTTATGGACAAATTTGTCTCAAAGCTGACAACAGACTCGTGAAGATTGGTGTGGGAAGTTACGCCACTGAGAACTTTTGTTGGAATCCTGAGGAATAGCACTTTGATTGGGTTGTCTGTTATAGGGACACCACTTTTTGTTGTTGTTGTTGTTGTTGGGTGGGCGTCGATTATTGTGTGGTACTGATTGGGAATTTGTGACACGTTGAGCAACTACTGCAGTAACTTGTGTGGTCGCCTTTTTGAGGTCATCATGTTTAAGGAACACTTCGTGATCAAGAAGCTTGTCAAAAAGTTCTCTGTTGCTGATTGGAGAGTCTCGTGCCCGTATAGCTGCTAAAATCTCACGAAACTCTAGACCGAGTCCACTCAAAATTTTCACCACAAGTTCTTCGTTATTTATCAATGAACCAACTATGGCGAGCTCATCAAACTGAGAGCGAATTTCACATAGATATTCAACAATAAATTTATTGTCTTTACTGACCCGACTGAGATGGTGACGGAGGCTAAATATGTGGGTCTGCGATTTATTCGCAAAGGAGGTGTAACCTGATCCCAGGCAACTTTGGAGTTGTCTATGGAAGTGAGAGTGGATGCAAGGCCATAAGAGCAGTTTGGATTAGTTTATCTTGACGAAACCAATCCTTGTGTTTGGGGTTGGCAGATTCAATTTTGTTAGTGATGATTGTTTTTGGATGGGACAACGTGGTGTCATCAAGATGACCATAGAGGTCATGGCCATGAAGTAGCATGGGAATCTAGGCCTTCCAAATAGTGAAGTTGTGGCTGCCAGATTGTTTAATCAGTAGTTAGGAGGCTGGGTTGAATTGAATTAAGTTTTTGATGACAGGGGAGGCGTCAGCATTAGCAATTTGGGTGCAGGTAGCCATTTATTTGCACGAACAAAAATTACTCATTAGAGTTATTGTGGCGCTAATACCATATAAAAGTAGAGGAATAAAGTAGAAGAAAGTATATATCTTTAATGAGACTCCAGTGGATTTTATATACAGCTGAAATAAACAAAATTGACCTAAACTAACTCCTTGAATTTAGGAATAGATAACTATGACTAAAACAAACTAACATCTAATAATTTGAACAAACCTAATCCTAATCAACTTATATTTGTAGTATTAGTACATGTGCACAGTAAAAGAATGTTACAGCACTAGTAAAACAGTATGCTAATGCGCTATTACCTTTCACGCTACAGTCATGGTTAATAGTATCGCAATGACTTCTCACGTTAAACCAAGTAGTTGTGGGTGTAATATTAGGGTTCTGTTTTTTCATTTTATGGTTCTGGTTGTGGGATGCTATTGTCCTCAAGGCATTTATAGTGCACTTTTGGGTTCAGATTGCAACTTTTGTTAGTCCTGCTGGTTTTTGTGTTTTTCTCCTATATGTGATTCATAATTGGGTTATTGAAGACCTACATTGAGTCTATATAGTGTGTTTAAGGATTTAGGCATACACACAACACGCATTTTTCATATAGCAATTGAAAAATTGAGATATTTCCTCAAACCCTACCAGTTATTATTTTGCATTTTACATCTTATTTGTTGGTGTCGATACAAATTAAATTTTGTCAGTGCCTACTGACCTTAACTAATAAGCATGGGGAACGTGAAGTGTAGTTCTGAATACGACACCATACAACTTGCCTTATAATACAATCAAGAGGTGACAAAATTAAACATTCACATGCTCGACCTTTACCTTGATACATATCACACAAAAAATACGAAAGGATATAAAAAAAGCATAGGAACAAAAACATTCAACTGAGAAAAAGAATTGTTAAAAGTTTTATTTGTGCCCAACTTTATCGACTAGCTCTCTATATCTCAATATTAACTGAATTTAACTGCTCATTAACTGTGAAAACCTCACTTGTGCTTTAAGAGACTCATCATAATATTATTACTGTCTGTGGCAGTTGCAGCTTACCGATGACATGAATAGATAGGAAGATGTGGAGGATAATAATTAGGTATGGAAGTTTAGTAGGTAGGAGTGTGTCCATACTAGTAAATTGGAGTGCCTTGTGTTGTTGCCCTTACTAGTAGTCGTAGGACTACTCTTGTTGTTTCTTATTCTACCAACAACAACAATGAGCATATGAAAATATTCACCTTGAGAAAATGGGCTCAAGGTGTTTGTAAACTTGCTTGGAGGAATTTTTCTAGTAATCTGGTGGCCAATTATCACTTGAGTTTCTAATTGCAATAACAAGAATATTGTTTAAGCAATACGCTAAGGGTTTCACTTGTACTATTTTCCTATGTTGTCCTTGTTATTTTACAATAACAAAGTCATAACCTTCTACAATTACAGAAACAAAAACAAAACACCCCATTACCCCTAAAAGAATCCTGAAAAAGAAAAGGATGTTTGTGTTGAAGATATGTCTCAAAAATAAAGTAGATAACTACTAGTAGCTTTAAATTATTAGATTCTATGTGGCTTAGACTTAGGAATTAGTTATCCTTTTGTTATTTGAATTTGAATTTGCATTGAAATCTAGTTAAAAATTTAGCTATAAATATATGTGTTTGAGTTATTAATAAAATAATTTTCTTTGACAATACAATTGCAGTATTGTTTTCTCTCCAAGTCTTTCTCTATTGTTTCTTTAATTTCAAAGCTAAAAACTAACAATTGGTATCTAGAGCCAGTTTCTTAAGGGATTTATGATTGAGATGAATTCTAAAAATAAATTTTTCCAAATAGCTCCTTCTTTCCTTGATGATGAGAATTACCAACTTTGAACAGTAAGAATGGAGACTTATATTTAGGCTTTAAATGTTTGGGAGGTCGTGGAGAAGGATTATGATGTTCTTTCATTTCCCGGTAATCCCACGGTGGCCCAGATCAAAAGCTAAAAGGAAAAGAAAATCAGAAAATCAAAGGTAAAAGCAACTTTGTTTGCTAATGTGTCTCAAATAATTTTTCACAAGAATTATGGCCCTTAAATTAGCAAAAGAAATTTGGGATTATCTGAAGGAAGAATATATAGGGGATGAAATAATACGAGGAATAGTATTGAATCTAATAAGGAAATTTGAATTACAAAATATGAAGAAATTTGAGACCGTCAAAAAGTACTCAGACTTACTTTTTGGCATTGTTAATAAGCTAAGATTGTTTGGCACAAATTTTAAATATTCAAGAATTATTAAAAAAATTCTTGTTACGGTGCTTGAAAGATACGTAATATCAATAACTACCTTGGAAAACACTAAAGACCTATCCAAGATTACCTTGACAGAATTGTTAAATACATTGCAGGCACAAGAGAAAAGGAGGCTTTTGAGATAAGATGATATGGTTGAAGGAGCTTTGGCAGCCAACCACAACACTCAAAGCAAGGGTAATAATTCAAGAAAAAAATACCCACCTTTCTAGCACTGTGGAAAAATAAGTCATCCTCCATTTAAATGTTGGAAGAGACCAGATGCACAGTGCAAGATCTACAATCAACTTGGTCATGAATCTGTAATTTTCCAAACAAATCTCAAAAATATGAAGAAGATACCCAAATCACTAAAGAATAAGAAGATCACTTATTTATGTCAACATATTCAATCAAGAAATCTGATTTTAGGATAATTGGCAGTGGTTGTACAAACCAAATGACATATGACAAAACTCTTTTGAAAGAGTCTCTGCTTTTGGAAAATAACAAAGTCAGAATTGGGAATGGTGACCATATTCTTGTAGAAGGAAAAAGGAATGTTGTAATCAAAATAATTTCATAAAAAGGAATCCCTGTGCACTAAAGTTACCACTATCCACGGTGTCTGGGGAAGGGCCCGACGGGTGTATCGCATGCAGCCTTACCTTGCATTTCTGCCAGAGGCTGCTTCCAAGGCTTGAACCCATGACCTCCTAATCATATGGTAGCAACTTTACTAGTTACTCCAAGGCTCCCCTTCAAAAATAATTTCAAATGTCCTTTACATGCCTGATATTAATAAAAGTTTGTTAAGTGTTGGTCATCTAGTGGAAGAAGGATTTAAATTATTATTTGGAGATAAATGTTGAATCTTTGATTCCAGTAATCATAAGATTTTACAAGTTGAAATGAGAGGTAAAAGTTTCTTATTTAATCCATCAGAAGATGTACACAAGCCTTGCAAGATCAAAGATGAATTGACCGATTTATTCATGAGGTCAAATTCAACCAAGACTACAATCTACAATTTTTGATCCAAGGAGGAGTGTTGAAGATATGTCTTATAAATAAATAGATAAATATTATTAGTTTTAAATTATTAAAGTTCTATGTGGCATAGTCTTAGGAATTAGTTATCCCTTTGTTATCTAAATTTGAATTTGAATTGAAGTCTAAGTAGAAATTTAGCTATAAATATATGTGTTTGAGTTATTAATAAAATAATTTTCTTTGACAATACAATTACAGTATTTTTTCTCACAAATTCTTTCTCTGTTATTTCTTTCATTTCAAAGCTAAAAACCAACAGTATGCAACCAACATCTATTTTTTCATTAGCAAGCTTTTTTTTGTGAGGTAACCAAATATTGCTTTTATTATCTTTTGGTTGCAGCAGAGTTCTGACCTCAATTAGTAGTACGTTAGTAACTCAGTTATCAGAAGTTAAATGAAGTTAAATTTATAGAATTTCTATCTATAAAGTACAACTGTTTGTCCTAAACTTCTATGTGTTCCAAGTGTTAATCACATTGAGTAATGTGTGTACTTTTTGACATGCATATTATTTTAGAATTTGAATTACATATACTCTCAAAGCTATATATTTTATTTGTAGAAAAGTTGAACATGGATCCTTTCCGAGGATCGGGTTATTCAGAATAATTTTAAGAAGAAGGCATCTTCTCTTTTGTCATGCATGCTTTCTAAAGCTCGAACAAGTGGACGGCGACCTGGATGACTTGGGTCATATTATTAGGATCAACTTTTGTATAATAGTAGTTTCTGGAGTTTCAAAGGAAGAGCGTGCGAACAAAGGTAACTTGAAAGTCCAAGAAGGGTAGTTCATTGCACACGTGTGGTTCGGTGTCCATGGGGACAACTAAGAGGAAAATGGTAATTATTTATACATTTATATGGTAGTAAATTATTCATACACATATGGTTCACTATGTTTATTTCATTTGCAGAAAGCATATCTTGGTAGACCAGCGACTCGTGAAGAGGTATGGAGGAAGACCCATATAAAAATTAGAGATGGAAAAGAAGTTTGGGTCAAGGCACGAGCAAAGGACACCTATGTAAGTTCAAACTTTACTTTTTAATTTTTACATCGAAGATTACCAAAATACAATAATGTCTTAATTCAAGGGACAAAGTAGTAGATGCTTTTTGAGAATACAGTACGTTGTCATTTGAATATGCGGTTTAAGTGTAGCAGCCAAATAGATCCACCTTGAGCTAGACGCCATTGGACAATTGGGTAACGAGTGAGAAAATAGTCATCCTCTAATGTAGAGTCTTCAGTGACTCCTTTATATGCCCAGTCTTTAGTGACTCCTTTGATTGCTCCAGCTACACATCTATCTGCAACTCCATCTTCATCCTAACAATCCCTGTTGTACTGGTAGGTGCAAATTTTATCATGGGTATCAATATAATGAAGTGGTGATAACAAAATTTAACAAAATCTGTCCATATACACATACTTGCTAAATCACCATTTGAAAATGTCGGCAACATCTCCACCGCTTCTACAGTAGCTTTAGTTAATGTTGTCAGAGAAATCTTGCAAACAGAGTAATGGCCATCAAGTACCCTAAACTACTAGAACAAGAAATACTAGAACAAGACAGACACCATATCCAAAAATACATGAAATTTGTGTTACTCCATTTTTGCTATACTTTCAAACTCAAAGTAGTTTAAATCTTACTTAGAATTTACTTTATACCATTTAGATACTAATTTTACTTTTACTATAAAATCTATATGTCAAGCAATTGAAGATCTTGAAAAGAATCTATCACGATACGAACTGAGGCCCCGGCCGTGATGGGCACCCCAAGCCTATCAAGGCATGAGATGACCCCTTAGCCTTTCATCAAAAGCATAGTAAAATAAAAAACATGCGCCAGCCAACCCATAGTGTAAGGAGTTTGATAAACCATAAGATAAAGTTTGTAAGTCCAAACCAAATCCAACAAAACAACAACCCACTACTACCTAAAATCCTCTATCCATAAACCATCTACTAAGTCGGGACATGACCTCGACTATTCCAAATGAAAACCAAAAGAACTGATTTGATAGGTGACTGAAAAGAAACAAGGTCTTCCAAATGATGGAGGGCTCACCACTTCTCACCAGCAGTCTAATGGAATAATGAACCACCTAACATTGCATATGATCACAAGAAAAGGCCTTCAGACCTACATCATAAAATAATGTAGCATTCGGGGATGGTCAGTATGGCGAGTACTAGCATGCAACCAAAGGAAAGGGATAAAATATATATGTACCAAAATCCGTCATAAAACACATGATCATACTCTAAAATGATAATAAACTAAGGGAAGGGGTACATGGAACATAAATACATGAATATTTAAAATTTAATCCTTAACTATTTAGCTTACACCGATGTAACACCGTAAAAATTTTAGAATCGTCGTGCAGCCAATGTTGTATAAAATGCAAGTACATGTGAAAACAAACTTCATATTCTTCATAGTATTGGAAGTGATTTATACATTTATTAAAGCCTCAAGTAACTCCAAACTCTTGGACAAGTCAAAATCTCTCTTACCGATTGATTTCTTATGAAGAGTCTTGCTATAGTCAACTTCAAATGAGAACAACTCCTAGATCATATAGTGTTTTTGAGATAAATATCCACCAAATGATAAAAATTGAATTATCTTTCCAACTCATCTAGTTTAACTTATTCCAATGTCTGAGTAAAAAGTTATGGTCATTTTACTAAAGCCCTGTCAAGCTGTCTGCCTACTTACGACCCTAATTTATAGGCCATAAGTACTACTTATGAGGGTTGTAAGTGAATTTCTAAGTAAGTCCTGAGATATGAAAAAAGGATTTGATACCTACGACCCTACTTAAGGGCTATAGGTACTACTTATAGGGGCCGTAAGTGGGTCTGTAGGTAGGTTCCAAGAGCTGAAAAAAAGGTCTAATTCCTATGAACCTACCTATGGTCCGTAGATACAATCTATGGGGGCCGTAAGTGAGGTTGTGGAGAATTGTTTCCATAAATTTTTTTTTGGATAATCTTGGGGGTATTTTAGTCATTTTCCTTATGATTTCCCACTCTTATATGCTTAAAACCCTCTTTGAACACTAAATTATGATTCTTCCGAAAAAGAAAACATCAACAACTCTTTTTTCTCCCCTAAAACATTCTTAAAGGCAAGAACACCTAGGGTTCCATATGCAAGGCTCATATTCAAATACTATTCATTAAAAAGGCGTGTTAAACACTTCCTACTTCTATTATTATCATAAAGTATGAATTTAAGTATTTTTATGTATGATTAACTTAGTGATTTAAAACTAGGGTCGAGGAGATTGTTCTGAAAAAAATTATATTGATTTCTCTTCTTTTTGTTGGGCTTTTCTAAGAACTATTAATAAGTTTTGAGATTTAATATTTTCTATGAAAATGGTGAACTTGTTAACATGGATTTACAACGTTTAAGGATTTTTCAAGATGAGAATATGGCTCTCAGCTAATTTCAAAACTGTCTTACTTCGTGGGAGCTATGATTTCTTCAGACAGTCTTTTGAATAAGGTATGAGATGAAAGAATGAATTTCTAAATGACGTTTTGAAAATACTTGGGGTTTATGTTTATGAATTTTAAAGATGAATTTGAAAGTCCAAAACATTATATGAAAATGCTATGGCATAATAAGAATGGCTTGCAAGTCTTGATATGAAGACACCAATAAGGGAATTCCTTAACGAAAGACTCCATGGATTAATGATTATGAAATTATTTTAATTGGGTATAAAATGGAATTGTGTAGCTTCACCGTGGAGGTGTAGTCCTTGTGACTAACACTTGAAACCACATTTGCCGGCGTTTGGAGGTCTTGTCCTAAATGAAGGATGACTGTTGTACATTTGCTTCACACTGTAGTAAATAGTTATGTTTATGGTGGCCATTGACTATTGGTGTCTCTATCCTAATCTCAATCCATGAGGCTAAATGGATTGGGGCCCTTCCAGTTAAGAAGTATGGACCCATATAGCACGTGGGCTATAGGTTAACAGTGCAAAGCTATATAGTTCAGGACTAAATTTTACATGATCATGTCTTGATACAAGTCAAATGAGCATCAATGCTTTTGATCACACAACTCAATGGCAACATAAGGAGGTCTAAGCCTTGATCACCCTAAGGATCCAAGAATGTTCTTCGAGGCCCTCCTTTGTGCTCCCAATCAAGCAATGTCGTGTTTGGAAGATAGCTTGGAGCCGAGGAAATCCATGGCGCAAGGAATAAAGAGAGCCCTTGTGGGTTATTTTTGAAATAGCTGCTTTTGGGCTATTTTCGTAATAGGCTAGTTGTGCAAAGGCAACTACTATAAATAGGTTCCTTAAACACTTCATTAGTAAGGTTTTTGTTGATTAATTACGTGATGCATTCATGAAAACTCCATGGGAGTATTTTGACTGCTTGGAAAAGCCGATGTTGAACCTTGACTAGAAACATTGGTTGTAAGGGAGATTTAATTCCCCTTAAGGTCACGTAAGAGTTAGGTGCTAATTGGTAGTCCATTAAGGGAGGTTCTAGGGTTTGAAACACCCTTTGATTGCCCTTTTGTTATCAATTTTGTGTCTATCTTTCTATCATTGTTATCCTATCCTTCTATCTCTACTTTTTCATGTCTAGATTTGAGTCTTCATTTCTTGGATCGCATCATTTAGATTCAAAGCTGAGCTTAAAATATTCTCATGATTCTATTCATGGGTTTATTATCTTGAAAATCACAAAAAAAAAAGTAGAAAAAAATAGTCCCAAAAACGTTTTTAGTATTTTTCCTATTTTGAGTTTTTGATTTTTGTGCCATTTTGAGTTTCTGGTGCTAGATTTGTGAATCCTACCACTACTTGAGTCAAAATCCGAGAGTTGAGCTTATTCTAATTGATTTGAGTCATCCACCATTGTTGGAGCTTGAGTTGAAGAAACTTGGAGGTCAGTTCTCAAATTGGAGATTTTTGGTTGGATTTTGAGCTTAAAATTGATGGTATTGTTTTGGCGAAGTTGAAGTGAGCTTGGGTTTTGAATTTTATCAAATTCCGGGTTCATTTGCATAAAGTCAATTTTGAATGTTCTTGGTGTTCTTCATGCTCTTCAAATATTGTTGAAGAAGAACATTCAAAAGGTGTGTGTTTGATACAAAAAAGAAGTGAGAGAAAGGTGTTGTACGTGTTTATTCCCAAGGATATTCCATTCTTCCAAAGAGATAAAAAAATCAAATAATCTAAAGGAAGAGAACAAAAGAGAGTACAAAGGGGGGACCACAAGGAATTCAAGGCTATCAAGAGTAATTGATCCATTTTTGAAGCATTCAAAGCCTTGAATAATCTCTAAGGAATCCATATAGGTCATCTAATGAAGGATAAAATATTTGAAGACCCTCTACACCTTTTTCTTCACATGTTAAAGACATGGAATACACTCTGGTTAAGGGTAATGACTTCGTTGACAAGCAATCAACTTACTGATTAGTCATCAACCTAGTTGTCAACTAGGTGATAAGTTGTCAACTTAGTCGTCAACTAAGTGATGACCTATTACTTTAGTCGTCAACTAGGTGATGACCTATTAGCCTAGTTGTCACCTAAGGTATCCTTCATATCCTATTCTGCTTAGGGATGACAACAACCTTGACAAGCCATCAACTAAGTGATGACTTATCAACCTAGTCGTCACCTAAAGACAACCTAACCCCTATTCTACCTAAGGTTGATGACAAGAGTGACAAGACACCAACTGAGTGATGACTTATCAACCTAGTCATCACCTAACGGTATCCCAACCCCTATTCTTCCTAAGGTTGACGACAAGAGTGACAAGTCATCAACCAAGTGACAACTTCCATCCTAATCATCAACCTAGTAATCAACTCAGACAAATTTTCAGTAAGCTCACTTTTAGATTCTTAGTTTTTTATCTTTGATTCTTAGACTTCTTTTTCTTGATTCTAAACGCTAATTAACAGCTAGTAATTATCCTACTTAGTTGTGAATTAATTTTTGAGTCTGTTTTCTTTCTTTATCCCATTTCTTTTGTGCTTTTCTAGTTCTAATTCATTGTAACTTCTTTGGTTCAATTCCATAAGTAGATTTTTATTTCTTTGAGTAAATCAAACAAGAATCCATTCTGGCTACAAAGTAGAGATTGACACCTTATTGTCCACCGGAGTATAAGCAACTTTCAACATTCGCCGCTCTAATTGTGAGGATCACAAAGGTGAGATTATTACGAGTGTTGGGGAGGTACTTTACTACTAATCTTATTAGTTCATTTTGTAGGTAAAAAGTGATATAAGGATAATAGGTCTTTAGTTGCCTCAGACAATTATAGATGACTATGATTGTGATGAAGATATTTATAGCTAGGAAGATGATAGAGATTATGGGGACTATGAAAATAGTCATGATCAAGTTATGGATGAGAATGAGGGCTACTTTTCCGAAGGAGAATATGAGATAGATAATGACCCTAATTCTTATAGTGAGTATGGAGATAATAAAGCGCCTAGTGAGGGTTCTTATGAGGAAAATGGGACATGTGAGGAGTACTACACTTCCCACTCTGAATATCATCTATGTAAAGTATAACCTTCTCTCTTATGCACCTTCTAATAGTTATGGTGGGAGTGCACATGTGAAGTATGAAGATTCAAATTCCTCACCTTGTAGTACTTCTTATCAAAGTCGAAATGGTATGAATAGTTATATTAGCTATAGTGTAGGTTATCCCAAGAAAAAAAGAGTATGCATCTCCAAAGTCTAAGGATACTATATTTTATTCATCTTATTCTAGTGCCCAAACTTATGAAAGTGGTAACCAAGGTCAAAATGAAGGGTATAGTAGGAGTCATGATCTTCCTACCCTAGCCATCTTCATAAGGTATTCAAGTCCCAAAGAGTATCTTGATTGAGAATGGAAGTGTGAAAGGATCTTCGAGGATTATGATATAAATGAATTCAAAAAAGTTATGTATACCACTAAACATATTAGAGGTTCTATATCAATTTGGTGGGATATATAAAAAAGTTCGACCAAACATGGAGTCCCTGAAAGGAAATAATGAGGGGTTCCCATGTACCATTGAGGTATACGAAGCATTACAATATTTTTCCAAGAAGAAACATTCACTCCAAAAAGGAAAGCATTTGTGGGGTTCTGGTATGCCTCCGTGTGCTAGATGATTGGTGCTATATAGACTACATCATTCCACCCATGGTTGACCATTTAGGGATACCTCAAGAAACTCTACTTGTTCCATACTTCTTGGAAGGGTCTAAGGTTTCTTAGAGAGTGAAGGTTTCCTTTACCCAATGTGGATACTATGAGGAGGTGCGGTATGACATCTTCCTCTTGGAACAAGGACATTTATATTTGAGTGCCAATTGGTTTGACAAACATAGAGTTCCTAATATGTAAAATTGGCCTAAGATTGTAAGAGACCAATAGGAAAATCATCTCTTTCCACCCATTCTTCCCAAATCTCAAAGAGATGTGACCACTTACTCTAAGCCTAAATAAATTGAGAGATAAAATATTAAGAGGAGTAAAGGAGTGCAAGGTGGCAAGCCAAGAGAGGAAAAAAGAGAGGTTGAGAGGAGTGAAGTAAAGGGGTTGCCACCAACCATAGCTAACAATGTTCGTCTTCCTTTTAATAAGGACATGTGTGTATGTACCAACATGGAAATCAGAGAACACGTGCCAAAAGAGAAGATTCCCTTTAAATATTTGACAAGTCAATCTTATATGCTTCCAAATCTTATATAAGACTTTCACTCCAAGGTAAAGAATAAAATTATCAAGAATCTCAAGGTAAAATAGCTCACTCTTACACTTTTACCCATGTGAATGATGATTGTGTGGCTAGTAGCCCAATGAGTGTTAGTAGTAGCTTACCTATATGTGAGTCTAATGATTCCTTACCTCTTGATGATGATGTACCGGTTGTGAGAGTGGATACACTAGTTAATCTTATTGATGACTGAATTGACTCTTCTTATAAATCAATTTGTGTCTACCTAGTGTTAAATCCATTTTTTTGAATGATAGTACATCATCTTGTAGAAATAGTATTTATGAACTTGTGTGAGAAACTAGTCCACCACATGATGATGTTTGTGATGTGACTAATGAACCTCAAGTAAGTGATGAAATTGAAAATATTGGTCAATAAAATAGGAGTGGCCCTTTGAGCATGTTCTTTAGTTAAGATTCTATTGCTTGCTTGGCTCATAGGGATAATCATGTGTTTGAAACATCTTTGATGCTTGATAATTTTCTTTTAGAGAGTGAACTTGCATGTTCTACATCCTCTTTATGGATAAACCCTTCTCTCTTTAAGAATAATATATTATTTGAAGATAACCAAATCACTCCTAATGACTTACCTAGTGGTGTGGATAGCATTACTGATGTAGCTAATCTTGAGGGATATATCTTAATAACAACCCACTATGGCATGACAACATTCCTCCTAAAGATGGAAATATCTTCCTCGAAAATGAGAGTACTCTTAAGAGAAAGGAATGTGAAGTCTTGAAGAGGAATAATCAATTAGGTGATGATAATTTTGATTTGGTTGAATATTTGAGAAACATAATTAATGATTATTCCTATGAAAATACTTGTTGTTGTAATCCTTTGTAAGACACCCCACCTTTGTTTGATAATTATGAGGATGAATTTCTTGATTCTTGTGAAGACTTAAGGAAGAATTTCTTTAAAGTTAGTGGTGGTATATATCTACTTGAAGATTCTTCCATTAAAGAAGAAAGTACCAATTGTTTAGAAATTGCGTCTTCTTCTACTTTGTGTGCTCCTTTTCTTGAGAATACTCATGGCGATGATCTTGAATCTAATAGTGAGTACATACATGAGGACACCTTAGTTTATGCTGACTTGAGTGATACCTTTCTCTGCGTTCTCTTTATTTTCCATGATACTTATTCTAATATGGAGAGTATATCATTTAGTTTGGGTAAATCCTATGGGGAAAAAGAGTGTTGTATAGACCCGTGTCTACGGCCACTCTATCCATTAGACCCCAATGCTAAATTTGGATTTGGTGATTTTGGCACACCCAACTTGTTTATTGGTTTCTATGACAAGTAAAATTTGAGTGAAGGTGTTAGTATCCTTCCCTACTATGGTAAGAAAGTATTTCTTGGGAATTTATGATCGACTTGATAGACTAATATTGTGTAAGGGAAAGATCTCCCACAAAGATAAGAGATTTTTAAAGAAGGGGAGTAGCGAAAAGCTCCAAGAGGGTTCACCATTGTGTGCTTCCACTCTCAACCAAGGTTTCACTACTTATAGGTCAAGAAGATATTCTTCACTTAAAACTACGTTGGAAGAATTCCATTCATGTGATACCCTTCTTTAATATTTGAGTGGAATTGATGACCTCCTTCTCAAAGGTGGTATCATTCTTGAGAACCTAAGGGAAAATGTGTAATTGTCTCCTTTGGATATTGCTTATAAACTTTCATCCTTTCTTAACACACTTGTTCTTAAATTGTGTAACTCCCAACTTGTGGATGCCAAGTTGATTATTTGCTTGAAATGAAGAAATTCTATGGGATTAAGTGTCTTGACTTCATCCTTGTGTGCATCATGTGCTAAGTATTTTCAGTCAAATGCCATTCTCATATATAATAGCACCTTGGATTATGTTCTTACACTTGATTCCTTTCTGTACTACCTTTTCTGTACTACCTCTTTGCCTATGATGATATCCATGCTAGTCTTGGATATGTTTTACGTAGTGGTAGCAAAATTGTTGGTTTGTCCACATGTTTGAGTGACAATTCTATATGGATCTTGTGGACTTTAGAACCAATTGAGAAAACACACTTGGTGTGGTCTCTTGAAGATATAATGAAGCAATTGTGTCTAATGGAATATAAGGTGAAGGTAGTTCTACCTTTTAGATTATGTGATGCCATTATGACCTTTGTAGTTTCCTTATATCTTAATGATTTCCTTAACCAAATCCTTTGTTCTTTTTTCAATGAGTTTCGAATGTTTAACACGAAGGATCCTTGGTTATATCTTAAGTATGTGCAACCTTGGCCTAATGTTATGATTATTTGTGCTAACCCTAACCCTCATGTCGTGAGAATATTATATCTATTTGTCATTCTTTTGTTTTTTCAAGGTTTAGATTCGAGGTCGAATCCTTATCAAGAAGGGGAGGATGATACAAGTAAAATGGGTGCCAATGCTTTTGATCGCACAACTCAATGCCAATATAAGGGGGTCCAAGCCTTGATCTCCCTAAGGACCCAAGAATGCTCTTGGAGGCCCTCCTTTGTGCTCCTAATCAAGCAATGCCATTTTTGGAAGATATCTTGGAGACAAGGAACTCCATAGCGTAAGGAATAAAGAGCGCCCTTGTGGGTTATTTTCGAAATAGCCATTTTTGGGCTATTTTTGTAATAGGATAGTGGTGCAACGGTAACTACTATAAATAGATGCCTTAGAAAATTCATTAGTAATTCTTTTGTTGATTAATTACATGATGTATTCATGAAAACTCCATGGGAGTGTTTTGAGTGCTTGGAAAATCCTATGTTGAACCTTGACTAGAAACGTTGGTTGTAAGGGAGATTAAATCTCCTTTGCGGTCTCGTAAGAGTTAGGTGTTGATTGGTGTTCCATTAAGGGTTGTTTTATGGTTTGAAAACCCTTTTATTGACCTTTTGTTTATCAATTTTGTGTCTATATTTCTATCATCGTTATCCTATCCTTCTATCTTTACTTTTTTGTGTCTAGATTTGAGTTTTCGTGTCTTCGATCGTATCATGTCTTTATATTCCTTGTACTTTGTCCCGTACTTTATTATTATTATTATTATTGACGGTGATGAAAATAAGCTTTATGACTGGTTTTATAAATGAATATTTTATCCCTTTTCCTGGTTTGTATGTCAGTATTCACCATACTGACCATTTCCAGACACTACATCATTTCATGATGTATATTTGGAGGCATTTTCCCATTGTTCTGTGCAATATTAAAGCACTCATATTCTCTCTTGGACAACTGGTGATAAGCGGTTAGGCCTCCATCATCTAGAAGGAGATTGTTCATTTCTCTTATAATTCCATTCTATCAGTTTAAGGTTTCTTTATGGCATAGTCGGAGCAACGTCCCGGTGTAAGAGTATTCTTAAATTTAGAGCCTTCCTAAACAGGTGTTAGGTAATTGTTTTAACTTGGTTTTAAAGACATGGATGTTTTCTTTTTAAATGTTGAACCTTTTTGTTTATGGTCTTGTTTCCACAACTTTAAATATTACTATGCTTATGATATAATACTAAGGGTCATCTCAAGCCTTAATTGGTTTGGGATGCCCATCACGGCCAGGGCCCTGGTTCGGGTCGTGAAAAGCGACCTTTAGTAACCCACGGACTATATGGGTCCGATACCCGCAACCGGCAGAGCTTCAATCCATGTTAGCCACATGGACCAAGGATTAAGCTAGAGTCACCAATAAATAATAACCTACCAAAAGAATAATTGTGTACAACTGAGCATAGCAAGCACATAGTGGTCATAGACCCTAACGTCGGCAAATGTGGTTTCAAGTATTGGTCACAAGGACTACACCTTCTTGGGAAGCTATACAATTTCCATTAAAGCCCAATTAAAATATTTTGTACATTTTTAACCATGAATTCATTCATTAAGGCATTTCCACATTAGATTCATCATACCAAGACTTGAAAGTCATTCGTATTATGACATACCATTCCATTAAACCATTTAAAATCCAATTTCCAATTTGAAAATCCAATGTAAACCATTTTCCATTAATGCTATACAATGTTTCAAGAATGAGTTAATCACTATAAAATTACCATTAAAACCATGTTATGATATAGGTTGAGGTTCATGTCTTTACCATGCAAAAACCATATCCATTATGAAATCAAGATGACAAATTCATCCTTTTTGTAAGTCACACTTCAGTTTACAAACTACTATTTAAACATGGAAAACCAAAAAGACAAGGGAAAACCAATAAAAGCATATGACAACCAAATCCCTCAATCCTAGTGTTTTAAACAATCATTAAAATATATGATTAGTAATCTAAAAACACAAAATATTAATAATTAAAGTAAACGAGTATTCTACATGCCTTCTGATGAGGTTTCCCCTGAAAATTGCCAATAATATGATCCCTAAGCTTGAACCATATCTTTGAAGCTTTCAATTGTTGTTTTGAAGAAAAGAATTACCCCTTTTGAGTGATTATGGATATTTTAAGGCTTAGAAATGGGTTAAGTGAAGGTAGAATAATTTATAGGACATGAAAGGACCCAAATACCCTTAAAAAAGAGTTAAAACATTGTCCTATATATGAAGAGGGGAGGGATCATGACGCAGGACCCATTGTGAGGATCTCCCTTCGTGACGTGATACCTGGTGCGGAGGTAAGGTATTGACCTTTCACGGGTCCCTCGCAGTGCGGGGCCATCGCGAATCTGCCGCTCGTAATGCATGCCCTATTTTCTATGGCCAAACTACCCCAATGCATTTGAATACATCTTGGGCTATTCGACCCTCGATCTAGGGACCATGTAGGCTCATTTTAAGCTCTTTTTAGGGTCCCCAAACACCCGAGTGTTACATTACCCATCAATAGGATCATTCATCCCCGAATGAGAGAATGGGACACCCTTAGAACAATACAAGGAAGAACATAGAGTAACTCAAGAATAAAATCGAAATTCATCAAGAGAAATCATAAGATTTGTACCTCAAACACCCTCGTATAACGATGGAAAGAAGAATGCATATTTAGCTTTCACGTCCTCCTCCTACTCCCGTGTAGCCTCCTTTATTTTTTGGTTCCTCTATAGCACCTTCACCGAAGCTATCTTCTAAGTTCTCACTTTTTGAGCTTATATATCCACGATTTCAATTGGAATTTCTTCATAATACAAAAAATCATTCACACCAATATCCTCAACAGGCACTACCAAGGAAGGATCACCCATATATTTCAGACAAATGAAATATAGGGTGAACCAATATAAAACAACTGGTAAGACAAATTCATATGCAAACTTCTTAATTTTCCTCAAAATTTAATACGAACCAATGTAATGGAGACTAAGCTTTCCATTCTTCACAAATTTCATAACTCCTTTCATTGGATAAACCTTCAGAAGCACCCCAATTATCAACCTCAAACTCAAGCTCTCTTCACCTCACATCTGCACAAGACTTTTGGTGACTCTAAATAGTCTTAAGCCTTTACCAGATAATCGTGACTTTCTCTATTTCTTGATGTAACAATCAAGGTCTGAACAATCTAATCTCACCCATCTTATACCACCCAATCAGCAATCTACATCCCCTACCATAAAGGGCTTAAAAAGGAGTCATTTGGAAGTTGGAATGATAAGTATTATTATATGTGAACTCAATGGGCGACAAATGATCAACTCAACATCTATTAAAGTCAACTCCACAAGACCTTAACATATCTTCTAATATCAGAATAGTTCGCTCCACTTGTCTATCCATTTGTGGGTGAAAAGCAATGCTAATGTTTACCTGCGTACCCAACCCCTTCTGAAAAAACCACCAAAAATGTGAAGAAAACTACGTACCTCAATCGGATATAATAAATACTAGGCTCCATGCAACTGCACTATCTCTTAAATGAATAATTTTGTATAATCCTCTCTCAGGTAAATTAGTCCACACCAGAATAAAGTGAGCAGATTCGGTCACTCTATCAACAATTGCCCAAATCAAATCATACCAATTTTGGGATCGCAGAAGTCGGGTAAAAAAATTCATGTTAATTATTTACAACTTCCACATGGGTAAGGCAATCTCTTGGGAGGTGTCACCCGATCTCAAATACTCCACTTTGACTTGCCATCAATTCATACATTTGGCAATGAAATTCGCTATATCACTCTTTATATTATTCCACTAGTATATCTCCTTCAAATCATGAAACATATTTGTCGAACCAGGTTAAACCAAATATCTAGACACATTAGCTTTGGTCAAAATCCTCTTCATCTACCCATCTACATCTGGAACGCACAATCTTCCTTGATATCTTAGAAAACCATCTCCACTACTTTGAACATCATAACTTTCTGCAGACCCATGTCATCCTTAATTAGCATAAGTATAGGATCATAAACCTATTTCTCCTTAACTTCTACCCCAAGAGATAATTTATACACTTCTTAAGAAAATACTCCCCCATCCTCTAAGTCTAACAGGAAGTCTCCCAAATTCTCCAACCAATAAATTCCCTTCACTAATCCTCTTTTCTCCTCCTCTACATAGGACAAACTCCCCATGGACAACCTGCTAAGAGCATCAATAACAACATTCGCTTTACCTGGGTGATAGTGCAGGCTCATGTCGTAGTCTTTAAGCAACTCAAGCGATCTCCACTGCCTGAGGTTGAATTATTGTTTTGTAACCACATACTGCAAGCTCTTGTGGTCTGATTAAATATACATATGCATCTCATACAAATAGTACTCCAAATTTTCAAAGAAAAACCACAATTTCTAACTCTAGATCATGAGTTAGGTAATTTATCTAGTGCGCCGTAAGTTGTCTAGAAGCCTAACCCACAACCTATCCATGCTGCATAAGCACACACCCATGTCTCATATGGGATGCATCATAATATATCATAAAACCCTCAGTACCCTCAGGTAGGGTCAAAAATAGGAGTAGGCATCAATTGATTATTCAGTTTCGCAAAACTACACTCACAAGTATTAAACTATAAAAATTTTACCTTCTTCTGAATCAATCTCATAAGCGGTGTAGAAATGGATGAAAAACTTTTCATAAATCTCCTCTAATAACCTGTCAGGCTCAAGAATCTCCTAATATTGGTTGGAGTCGTAGGTCTAGGCCATTTTCTTACTACCTCAATCATTTGAGGATCCACTTTAATCCCTTCACTAGAGACAACATGCCCTATAAAATTCACAACACTGAACAAAAATTCACATTTTAAAAAATTTTCATACAACTCCTAATTTTTAAGAGTTTGCCACACAACTCGAAGGTGATTTGCATCATCCTCTTTACTTTTGGAGTACACCAAGATGTGATCAATAAAACTATAACAAATAAGTGCTAAAACTATCTAAATACCTAATTCATAAGATCCATGAAAGCATCCGGAGCACCAGTCAACCCTAAGGACATGACCAAAAATTTGTAATGGCTATCTGAGTTTAAAAAGCAGTCTTAGAAATGTCAGCTTCCCTAATCTTTAGCTGATGGTAACCTAACGGTGGTTTATTTTAAAGAAACACTTAGCACCCTGAAGCTGTCAAAGAGATAATAAATCCTATGAAGAGGATACTTATTTTTGAGATAATACCCAACTACCCCTCCTGAACTACACCCAAAAAGGCTATGACACACCTCAACTTAAAGGGGGTCCTATTACCCCCCTTGAACTAATTAAAAGTGTAATTTTGACACCCTTAGAGCTATGTGGCACATATATGGCACATACGTGACATAACACACTGAAGTGTCCACACAGGCACGCGTGTGTTCCACGTAGGTACTAAGGGTGTCAAAATTACACATTAATTAGTTCAAGGGGTTAATAGGAACCCCTTTAAGTTGAGGTGTGTCATAGCCTTTTAGGGTATAGTTTAGGGGGGTAATTAGGTATTTTCTTTATTTTTTATGGTCACCTTATTCAACTGAAGGTAGTCTATACACATCAAGAGAGACTATACACATCAAGAGAGACCCATTTTTCTTTCACACGAAAAGTACAGGAATGCCCTAAAGAGAAACACTAGGATAGATAAAACCCTTATCAAGGAGGTTTTCTAAATACACCTTTAATTCTTTTGCTCCACCAAAGCCATCCTATATGGTGGAATGGAAATGGGATGGGTATCAAGTATAAGATCAATCCCAAAGAATATTTTCCTATCAGGAGGAATCCCAGGAAGATTATCAAAAAATCTTTAGGAAACTCATTAACTATTTGAGTGAATTATAAGGAAGGACTCTCAGAGTTAGAATCCTTGACCCTAACTAAATGATACAAGAATCCTTTGGATATCAATTTTTTATCTCTAAGATAAGAGATAACTTTCCCCTTAAGTACTAACCCTCCCATTCTATCACTAATTCATTATGAAAATAAAAGGTGACTTTGTAGTTTCAACAATCCAAAGAAGCATAAGATGAGTTAAGTAGTCTATTCCTAAGATTATGTCAAAGTCAATGGTATCAAGATCTATCAAACCTACTATTATTTTCTTATGAAAGATGGACACAACAAAAACCCTATAGAATTTTCTGGCAATAATAGACTCACCCACAGGGATAGAAACTAAAAAATGGTCAGAAATACTTTTAAGATAAAAACCAAAGTGTACAGCGACATAAGGATTCATATAGGATAGTGTGGAACCGAGATCAACCGAGACATAAACATCACATGAAAAGATGTAACATACCAGTGACAACAAATGGGGATGCCTTACATTCCTAAATAGTAGAAAGTCCATAAAGGCAATTTTGGCCATTCCCCATTTCTAAAGAAGCATCCTTTATAGTAGGAGCTGATAAAATAGAAATTAGAGATTTGTTAGCCCCAGATGCAACCCTAGCTGAGAGAAAACTACATACAACCAGGATAGCCACATCTAAAGCATAAGTTCTTCCATTCGTAACAATATCCATTGTGCGACTTTCCATAAAAATGGTAGGGAGGGAAAGATATGGTTTATTGAGCTAAATTGGCCTGAGACTGGGCATCCTGCACCCTAAGGCCATTACTATAATGGAAATATTGATCACCTAAAGACTTGGGGACTAGAGAACTAGCTGAAGGATAAGAATTTACCCAAGTCTTCCTTTTAGACCAAAGCCTACACCCTTTTCTATTATTTTTTTGGCTCACATCTTGCTCTGCATACTTAGTCTTCTTACTCTATCTTTTCTCCACTTCTACCATTATTTTTTTCTCATCATCCACCTGCTACATATAAACCATCAACCTTGATATGTCTATGTCACTATTTAGCATAGCAACCTAATACTTTATTACCAAACTTAGGAAATTCTAGCTAAGTTCCCAGTATTAGTTTATTTTTGGCATTTGAAAGTTGGAAATCTTATTTTATGACCTTAATGTCAATTAATAGTCCATATTTTTGTTGATTCATGGTCAGAAAGGTCAATAGGTGTTCCCAGACACGTTTCAGATATTTCAGAACTCGTTTAGACCACGTTTGGTGTCCCAAAATAGTGGACCAACATGATCTTGGTGCGCCGCATCACCTATCGTGTTGGTTAACATTGTTGCAGGGACTGCCAGTAAAAAACAAATGAGGTATAGAGCGATCAAGGTGCGATGCAGCTGGTATCACGTCGATGCCATTAACGCACCGCGTTACCAATCGTATTGATGCCCAGGTTTTAGTCATTAAATGTCTGCATCTTTAAGGGCAAAAGGGTCAATTTCTCACCCCCTATATAATCCTATAACACGATATTCAGCTAGGTTTTCACTAAAATATAGTTATTTCTCTCAAATTCCCTCAAGAACAGGTCTAGGGTTTATAATTAAAGGTTCTAATCCAAAAGATTCCACCATTAATATTCAAGAAACTTCCATCTAAGGTATGTAAATTGTTGTTTTATGGGTTCCTTTCACCCATGAAGCTCAAGAAACCCTTTCAAAAATATAAATTTTGAATTCCATGTAATGAATTGAATCATATCCATGTTTATGTTGTTGTATGATTACCAAGTTAAAACCTTTAATACATATAATGGAATTAAGTTAGCATGTGGTTGGAATTCTTGTATTTGAAGTGAATAATGTTTCCATGATGTATTATTTTAATGTTCATGCCTAAGACTATAGTTATGCATGCAAGGTGTTTGCTAAAATGCCTAAGAGAATAAGAATTATGCTTTATGACTCAATTGTGACAAAATTGATAAATCCATGCTTTATCCTTACGTTCACAATGACCTCCATGTTATTGTTATGCATTGTAATGGTTTGGTGGAATGCTCATGAGATTAGAATTAAGAAATTTTGACATATTTATATGTATTCCTATTCATGTGTAAGCTTATGACATACAAATACTTCATGAAAATCCCCAACATTTGTACTATGAATTGTTGACTATGGTCATGTGTTCAAGAAATGTCATGTTTTATCAGTATCATGCTATCGAGTCCTGGGGGTACTTGTAACTAATAATTTAGTTCTGTTCCTAGATCCAGTGTCAGTTTTAAGATAATCTCAGTCACGCCATGGTCAGTACTACTCTCAGTAAGTTTCAGAACTCAATAGAATTCAATCAGTTATATGACTCAGGAAAACTCAGTAATCTGATAAACTAAGTCAGTTAACAGAATTCAGTAATATTTTTTCAGTCCACAGAACTTAGTGAACTCAGTATAGTTTATCTCAATATAATTAGTTCAGTGTCTATTCAGTTGAGAGTAGGATCCAACACCAAGCGAACCCAAGAATGAGGGCACACACTGACAGTAGAGGGTGTGACCCTTAAAAGCAATTCTTGCATTCCAGAAGTATGTAGCCAGCATAGGTTGAGATATCAATACTTATAGTTGAGGGTTTATGAGGTGGATTAACACTGACAGTCGAGGGTCCCACCATTCTCCTTTGAGGACACTGCCAGATGAGGGTCACTTACAGCTTATCCTTGCCAGTGGTGCGGTATTGACACCCTTCCAATTGGGGTTATAGATTAGAGCCCAACTTTATACAAAAAAAGGGCATGTCGGTTAGATGACTACTTTCTACAGTCTGAATCTTAGTCTCAGTAAAAGAATTCAAATAGTTATTCAGATTCAGGATTGTCAGATACAGTCACTCAGTTCAGTATAGAACTCAGCTAGTTCCATCAGAATTAGGACTGTCAGACGCAGTCACTCAGTTAACAGTATATCAGTTATATGAAACTCATGTTATTAGTATTCATACTAAACAGTCAATATTATCACCATCTTATTTACAGTTACGTATTCATCCATGTGTTCTCACATTCATATTATTCAATCAATTAGTATTGTTCATGAATATAAGCCCTATGTATTTAGCCTACCTCACTTTGTATACCAGTACATTCAGATGTACTAACTTATACTTTTCTTCTGCGCTATGGTGTTTTATACCATAGGTTCAAACGCTCAATTTCCCTATTGCACTTAGCTTCAGATTCAACCAGCAGTAGTAGATTTGCAATGAGTCCTTATTATTCAAGGATAGCATGATTATTTCATTACTTCATTATTTCAGTTTTGGTAGACGGAGTTAGTTGGGAATATGTCCCATCAACTCCACAGTTTTTCA
>NC_061119.1:199563667-199600736 GCF_002878395.1 Capsicum annuum | reverse complement strand
CATTATAGCAATAACTTGTTCGATAGAAAAGTTATTGTTATAATGGCGCATTCCCTATGTTTGCAACCACGAGAATTCAATTATAATGAAGAGAGTAATGATATAAGTGGATTACACATCATAAATTCACAAACCCATAGCAATAGAGAGTATACTACAAGGTTTCCATAATCCTAACAAATGAGCTTAGCTACTCATGAATAAAATAGAAATCAAAATAGGAATATTCATCATACCGAAACAATGAATGATTTTAGTGATGAAGATGACTAGCGAAATTAAGAGAGAAACACGTTTCTCTCTCTCTCCATTGCTCAATGCTAAGCCGCTATTCCTCTTGTGTTCAAAACTAATACAGAATCTGAATATTGAATAATCCCTAAAAATTCAGCAATAAAGCTTTTTAATAACATATTTCTCTAATAAATTTCTACTGCAATCCTTAACTATTTAAAAATACTGAGTTTGCCTGGGAAAAAGTTTCCATGCATCACATTCATTCCAAAAGCTGCTTTCCCTTTTATGTGAAGTTTTCCTTTGCTGTCCACAGGTCCCCAAAGTGCTGAAATCTTCCTCATTAGTACCTGAAAAGCATGCTAATCACATAGGTCAGCTCACTTACTTAAAAATGGACTAAAAGTGCCAGACTTATGTATTTTATTCTCAAAACTTTGCTAAAAAATGGGTAAGTTATGGTGCTTAGACGTATAAATACGCCCAACATCAGGCCTAATGAGTGGGAGGAGTTTGCCACTGCATTTCTAGATAGACTCTTTTGCATAGAGCTGAGAGAAGCTAAGGTATTATAATTTATCAACCTCAGATAGGGAAACATGATAGTGTAAGAGTATTCTCTTAAGTTTACTCAATTAGCTAGATACGCTCCTCGGGTAGTGGCAGACAGCAGAGCTAAGATGAGTAAGTTTGTTTCTGGAGTGAGTAATAGTATGGTCAATAAGTGCAGGTCCATGATGTTGATTAGTGAGATGGACATAGCTTGGCTTATGATCCATACTCAACAGATAGAAGAGCAGGAGATTTAGATGAGAGAGAAGTAGAATAAAAGAGTAAAGACAGGTAGTTTTAACTTTGCTTAGCCTAAGTTAGAGAGTGGGAATCGTTCTCAATTTCTCCCAAAGTCATCCACTCCAGTTCCTTCCTCAGCCAGTGCTCCAGTGCCAAAATTTAGAGACGGCAACAGGGATAAAGCGTCAGGCCCTAAACCTCAGGAAAGTGTTAGCAATGCCCGCACGCATCCTTTTTGTCAGACTTGTGGTAAAAACCATTAGGGTATTTATAGAGCTAGCAGTGACGTGTATTTCGAATGTGGCAAGCCAGGCCACAGGCTCATAGATTGTCCCCAGTCAGGCTTTTAGGGTCAGTATAATCGCTCCTCAGCTCAGTCCAGTCGCCCGAACCAGCAGGGTACCACTTTCAGTGCCATCAGTGGGCAATGTCCAAATAGACTTTATGCTCTTTAGTCCCAACAAGATCAAGAAAATTCTCTTGATGTGGTCACTGGTATGTTATATATCTTTCAATTGCATGCTTGCGCTTTGCTAGATCCAGGATTTTCTTTGTATTTTATTACTCGTTATATAGCACTTTATTTTGAAATCAGTCCTGAATTTCTAACAGAGCTCTTTTCAGTCTCTATGCCAATGGGTAAAACTATCATAGCCCGGTGGGTATACAGGAACTATTCGGTTATGATATCTCAGAAAGTCACTTCAGCACACTGGGTTAAATTAGAGATGACTGATTTTGATGTCATTCTCATCATAGATTAGATTCATTCCTACAATGCCATAGTCGACTGTAGAAATAGAATTGTCTAGTTTCATTTTTTGAAAGAACCCATCTTGGAGTGGAGGAGCAGTACTTCAGCCTTCAGAGGTCAGCTTATTTCCTACCTACGAGCAAGGAAAATTATATCTAAGGGATATGTGTATTATCTTATTTGAGTTATGGACTCTAGTTCTGAAACTCCTAGTCTTGAATTAATCCTAGTTGTGAATGAATATTCCGATGTCTTTCTCAAAGATCTTCCAGGAATTCTTCCCGAAAGGGAAATAGACTGCGGCATTGATCTTCTTCTTAATACTCAGCCTATATCTATTTCGCCATATAAAATGGCACCAGTATAACTCAGAGAATTGAAAACCAATTGAAGGATCTCCTAGACATGGGGTTCATTAGACCCAGTGTATCCCCGTAGGGTGCACCGATTCTATTCGAGTGAAAGAAAGACGGCTCTTTCAAAATGTACATAGACTACCTTCAGCACAATAAGGCCACAGTCAAGAACAAGTATCCACTTCCCAGAATCAATGACTTGTTTGATCAAGTCCAGGGTGCCAGTTATTTCTCTAAGGTAGACTTCAGATCAGGCTATTATCTGCTCAGAGTCAGAGAATGTGACATTCTAAAAATAGCTTTCCAAACTTAGTATGGTCACTTTGAATTCTTAGTCATGTCCTTTGGTCTTACCAATGCCCCAGTGTCCTTCATGGACTTGATAAATCGAGTGTTCATGTAGTACTTGGACATGTTTTTCATAGTATTCATAGATTACCTCCTTGTTTACTCCTGCAGTGAGCGTGATCATACAGAATACCTTAGAATAGTGTTGCAGACTCTCAGAAATCATCAGCTATTCGCCAAATTCAGTAAGTGTGAATTTTGGCTAAGCGTTTCTGGTGATGGCATTAGAGTTGATCCTCAAAAGATAGAAGTAGTAAGAAATTGGCCTCGCCCTATCTCTCCATCAAATATCAGGAGTTTCTTGGGTTTGGTTGGCTATTACAAATATTTTGTTGAGGGATTTTCTTCTATTGTATCCTCTATGTCTAGATTGACTCAGAAAAAAGTCAAGTTTCAGTGGTCAGATCCTTATGAGAAGATTTTTCAGGAGTTGAAGACTTAAATTACCTCAGCTCCAGTTTTGGCTCTTCCAGACGGTTCAGATAGGTTTGTTGTGTACTGTGATGTGTCCAGAGTGGATTTGGGTTATGTCCTCATACAGCATGGTAAGGTCATAGTCTACACCTCCAGACAGCTTAAACCCCATGAGAAGAATTATCCGACTCATGATCTTGAGTTAGCAGTTATAGTTTTTCCCTTAAAGATTTAGAGGCATTACTTGCATGGGTGCATGGAAATGTCTTCACAGATGACAAAAACCTTTACTACGTATTCTCTCAGAAAGATCTTAACATCCATCAAAAAATATAGTTAGAGCTCTTGAAAGATTACGACATTAGTGTCCTTTATTATCTGGGTAAGGGCAATATAGTGGTTGATGCTCTCATGTTGAGGGCAGTAAAAAAAATTAGCTCAGGAAGTTCATCAGCTTGCAAGACTAGGTGTCCGCTTAGTCGACTCAGAAGAAGGTAGTATATGGGTTCAGAACAGCTCTGAATTATCTCTAGTTTCTGAAGTTAAGGAAAAACAAGATAGAGATCCCAGTCTAGTCAAGTTGAAACAATCAGTCAAAGATCAAAAAGTAAAGGTTTTCTCCCAAGGGTAAGATGGGGTTTTGCGTTGTCAGGGTCATCTCTGTGTGCCAGGTATAGATGACTTAAGGAAGTGAATCCTTGCTGAAGCGTATGGTGCGCGATACTCTAGTCATCCTGGGGCCACTAAGATATACCGCAACTTGTGGGAGATCTATTGGTAGAGTGGTATGAAGAGAGATATTGCAGAGTTTATGGCTAAGTGCTCTATATGTCAGTCGGTTGAGATTGAGCATCGGAAGCCTAGTGGGTCCATGCAAGAGTTCAATATTCCCACTTACAAGTGGGAAGAAGTGAACATGGACTTTATGATGGGTTTACCCAGTACTCGTTATCAGCATGATTCAGTTTGGGTCATTGTAGACAAGATGACCAAATCAGCTCATTTCCTTAGAGTCCATACCTCTTATTTAGCTGAGGATTACGCCAAAATCTATATCAGGGACTTGGTCAGATTACACTGTGATTTTTTGTCAAATGTTATAGATAGAGGTACCCAGTTCACCTCTCATTTTTGGAAAGCATTCCAAAAGGACCATTTAGACTTTGAAAGATATGCTAAGGATGTGTGCAATTGATTTCAAGGGTAGTTAGGATGACCACTTGCCTTTGATTGAGTTTGTATACAATAGAAGCTATCATTTCAGTATTTAGATGGCTCCATTCAAAGCTCTCTATGGTAGGAGATGCAAATCTCCAATCGATTGGTTCGAAGTAGGTGAGGCTGCATTAGTAGGGCCTGACTTGGTATTTGATACCGTAGAGAAAATCTAATTGATCAGAGAGAGGCTTAAGATAGCTCAAAGCTGATAGAAATCGTATGCAAATATGCACAAGAAAGATCTCGAGTTTGATATTGGTGATCATGTTTATTTGAAAATCTCTTCTGTGAAGGAAGTGAAGCGATTCGGCAAGAATGAAAAACTCAGTCCCCAATATATAGGTCCTTCCAAAATTCTCAGTCGCTTCGGCAAGGTATCTTATGAGCTCGAATTGCCTTCAGATCTAGCCTCAGTCCATCTAGCATTTTATGTCTCCTTGCTTAAGAAGTGCATAGGTGACCCAGCAGTTGTAGTCCCTATAGAGGGCATAGACATTCAGAATAACCTCTCTTATGAAGAGATTCTAGTCGAAATCCTTGACTACCAGACCCACAGACTGAAGAACAAAGAAGTTTCTCTAGTCAAAGTTCTTTGGCGAAATTAGTCCATTGAGGGAGCTACTTAGGAAGCAGAAGCAGATATGCAGACCAAGTACCCTTGCTTTTTCTCCGCAAACTTAGACTCGGCCCAAGGTAATAGCTTCCTTAAATCCTATTCATTTTCATGTTCAAATTTCAGTTACAACTTGGTATTCATTTTCATGCTCAGATTCCCATTATAAACTTAGTATCAACTACCATTGCATATTTAGTCATATGTTCATGCATCATGTCAGTTATGTATTCGTGTATTAGATATGCATGAACAACTTAATCAGTACTCCCAGTCATGCATCCATGTATCATCTCAGTAATGAAATTATGCATTAGATATGCATACTAAGTATGAATCTTAGTAAATCAGTAATATCAATCATGTACTCATGTTTCAGTTGTTCATAATCAGTATACACTTTAGCATATCATTTCTCCCATCTTAGTTAGCCTCATTCGAGGAAGAATTTTCCCAAGGAGAAGATATTATAAGATCCCGCAAAATTTCTAAGCTTAATTCATCCTTTTAGGATTGTCAAGGGGTCTCAGACTTAGAAAATTATAGTTAAGTTCCCAGACTTAGTTTATTTTTGGCCTTCAAAATTTGTCAATCTCATTTCGTGACCTTAATCCCTCAATGGTCCATATTTTTGTTGATCCATGATCAGAGAGGTCAATAGGTGTTCCCGTACAAGTTTTAGATTTTTTGGAACTCGTTTAGACCACGTTTGGTGTCCCAAAATAGTGGACCAACGCGATATTAGCGTACCGCATCACCTATCGCGTTGGTTAACATTGTTGCAGGGACTACCAGTAAAAAAATTGAGGCTTGGCGCGATCAAGGCGCGACGCATCTGGTATCGCGTCGATGGCATCAACGTGATGCGTCGCCAATCGCATCGATGCCCAATTTTCAGTTATTAAATGTCCGTGTCTTTAAGGGAAAAAGGGTCAATTTCCCACCCCTATATAAGCCTATAACACGAGATTCAGCTAGGTTTTCACCAAAATATAGTTGTTTCTCTCAAATTCCCTTAAGAACAAGTCTAGGGTTTAAAATTGAAGGTTCTAATCCAGAAGATTCCACCATTGATCTTAAAGAAACTTCTATCTAAGGTATGCAAAGTGTTGATTCATGGGTTTTTTTCACCCATTAAGCTCAAGAAACTCTTTCAAAAATTTAAATTTTCAATTCCATGTTATGAATTGAATCATATCCATATTTATGTTGTTGTATGATTACCAAGTTAAAATCTTCAATACACATAATGGAATTATGTTAGCATGTGGCTGAAATTCTTGTATTTGAAGTGAATAATATTTCCATGATGTACTATTTTAATGTTCATGCCTAAGCCTATAGTTATGCACGCAAGGTGTTTTCTAAAATGCCTAAGAGAATAAGAATAATGCTTTATGACTCAATTGTGACCAAATTGATGAATCCATGCTTTATCCTTACGTTCACAATGACCTCCATGTTATTGTAATGTATTGTAATGGTTTGGTGGAATGCTCATGAGATGAGACTTACGAAATTATGAAATGTTTATATGTATTCTTATTCATGTGTAAGCTTATGACATACAAATACTTCATGAAAATCCCTAACGTTTGTACTATGAATTGTTGACTATGGTCATGTGTTCTAGAAGTGTCATGTCTTGTCAGTATCAAGCTATCGAGTCCTGGGGGTACTTGTGCTCGACAATTTAGCTGTGTACCTAGAGCTAGTGTTAGTTGCAAGATAATCTCATTCACGACATGATCATTAGTATTCTCAGTCAGTTTCAAAACTCAGTAGAATTCAGTCAGTTACATGACTCAGGAAGACTCAGTAATCTCATGAACTCTATAAGTTAACAGAATTCAGTAACATTCCTTCAATCCACGAAACTCAGTGAACTCAGTCCAGTTCACCTCAGTATAAATAGTTCAGTGTCTATTCATTTGGGAGTACGATCCAGCACTGAGCGAACCCAAAGATGAGGGCACACACAGACAGTAGAGAGGGCGGCCCTTAGAAGCAATCCTTGCTTTCCAGAACTATGTTGCTTTCCAGAACAATGTAGTCGGCATAGGTTGAGACATTAATACTAAAAGTTGAGGGTTGATGAGGGGGATTAACACTGCCAATTGAAGGTCCCACTGTTCTTCTTTGGGGACACTTCCAGATGAGGGCCACTCACACCTTGTCCTTACCAGTGGCGCGGTATTGACACCCTTCCAATTGGGGTTACAGATTGGATCCCAACTCTATACAAAAAAGGGGCTTGTCGGTTAGATGACTATTTCCTACAATCTCAGTCTTAGTCTCAGTAAAAGAACTCAGATAGTTCTTCAGATTCAGGACTGTCAGATATAGTCACTCAGTTTAGTATGGAACTCAGCTAGTTCCATCAAAATCATTACTGTCAGACATAGTCACTCAGTTAATATTATATCAGCTATACAAAACACATAATATTAGTATTCAGACTAAGTAGTCAGTATTATCATGATCCCATTTAAATTTATGTATTTATGCATGTGTTCTCATGTTCATGTTATTCAGTCAGTTAGTATTGTTCATGCATATGAACCCTATGCATTTAGCCTACCTCAGTTTGCATACTAGTACATTCAAACATACTGACGCATACTTTTTTTCTGCACTATGGTGTTTTATACCATAGGTTCGGACGCTCAAGTTCCCGATCGCACTTAGCTTCAGATTCAGCCAGCAGCAGTAGATTTGCAGTGAGTCCTCATCATTCAAGGATAGCATGATTAATTCATTACTTAATTATTTCAATTTTAGTATATGGAGTTAGTTGGGGACATGTCCGATCAATTCCACCATTTTTCAGACAATTTAGAGGCTTTCAGACTAGCATGTTCAGATAGTTTATTTTAGTTTTGGTATTGATATACCATATTTCCAGATGTTATGTTTTATCAGATATTTGAACCTTATAGCCTTTCAGCCCTATTATTCCGCATTTTTATAGTATATTATGTAGTGCTTAGTTATAGATATTAGTCATGGGTTAGCTTGTGGTCCTTCAGG
Source organism: Capsicum annuum (assembly GCF_002878395.1). NCBI lineage: Eukaryota > Viridiplantae > Streptophyta > Magnoliopsida > Solanales > Solanaceae > Capsicum > Capsicum annuum. The sequence goes on along the minus strand of NC_061119.1, from coordinate 199,592,977 downwards.
ATTGCTAGCACCGTGTAGCATTTCGGGTATCAGATTCGGGGCATTAAACCAAGCTTTTCATGACCCCAATTAAGGCCCTAGCCATGACGGACACCCCAAGCCTACCAAAACACAAGACGGCCCATTAACTTTTCATCATAAGCACCGTAAAATAACAAATATGTAGAATCCAACCCATAATGTAAGGAGTTTGATAAACTATAAGATAAAGTTTGTAAGTCAAAACCAAATTAGTAAAACAACAATCCAATATTATGTACAATCCTCCATCCATAAACCATCTACTATGTTAGGACATAACCCCCAGTATACCAAAAGAAAATCAAAAGAATGGATGTGATATCGTGATAGAAAGCAACAAGCCCTTCCAAATAATGGAGGGATCACCACTTCTCACCAATAATCCAATGGAATAATGAACTACCTAACATTGTACAAGGTCACAAGAAAAGGCCTCCTAACCTACATCATGAAATGATGTAGTATCCGGGAATGGTCAGAACGATGAGTTCTAGAATGCAACCCAAAAAAAGGGATAAAATATACATATTCCAAAATCAATCATAAAATGCATGATAATACTCTATAATAATAATGAAATTAATAATTGGGGACAGGGGACATGCAACATAAAGACATGACCATTTAAACTTTAATTCTAAACTATGTAGCTTACATCAACCTTCAGTAACCACGGGCTATATAGGTACGGTACAGCTCCAATCCATGTTAGCCACATAGACTGAGGATTATGCTAGAGTCACCAATATATAATAACCTCCCAAAAGAATAATTGTGTACAACTGCACGTAGCAAGCACATAGTGGTCATAGACCCCAATGTCGGCAAATATGGTTTCATGTGTTGGTCACAAGGACTACACCTTCTCGGAAAGCTACAAAATTCTCATTAAATTCCAATTAAAACATTTTGTACATTTTTAACCATGGAATCTTCTATTAAGTCATTCCCACATTGGTATCGTCATTCTATGATTTCCAATCCATTTATATAATGTCATACTATTCTATTAAACCATTTAAACTCTAAATTTCAATTTGAAAATCCAATGTAAAACATTTTCCATTAATGTTATACAACATTTCAAAGGAAGACTTAAACACTATAAAATCCCCATTAAAACCATGTTATGAAATAGGTTGAGGTTAATATATTGACCATGCAAAAACCATATCCACTATGAAATCAAGATACCAAATTCATCTATTTTGAAAGTCACACTTCAGTTTACAAATCATTATTTAAACATGGAAACCAATAATACAATGGGAAACCAATATAAGTATATGACAACCAAATCCCTCAACCCTAGTTTTTTAAATAATCATTAAAATATATGGATTATAAGCTAAGCACATAAAATAATGATAATTAAACTAAAGGAATGTTCAACATGCCTTTTAATGAGATTTTCTCTGGAAATTGCCAATGATATTATCCCTAATCTTAAACCCTACCTTTCAAGCTCTCAACTGTTGTTTTAAAGAGAAAAATAACCCTTTTGAGTGATTGCGGATGTTTTAAGGCTTGGAAATGGATTAAGTGAAGGTGGGAAGTTTATAGGACGTGAAAGGACCCAAATATCCTTAAAAATAAGTTAAAACAATGTCTCATTGATAAAGAGGGAAGTGCTCGCGATGCGGGCCCCAATACGGCAGTCCAGCCTTGCGACGTAGGGCCCATTGTGAGGCTACCCCTTTGCGGCATAATGCCTAGCTTGGATATGAGGAAGTGACCCTTTGCGTGGTCCCTCGATATGTGGGGCCATTTTGAATCACCCCCTCACGATGCACCACCTATTTTTATGCCAAACTTTCACCAATGCATTCAACCTATCTCGATGTGTTCTAAACTCGATCTAGTAATAATGTAGTCTCAATTTAGGCTCCTTAAACACCCAGGGTGTTACAAAATTGATCGTTAGATCAAGGTAATCATATTATGCTATTAAAGAAAGAAACTTTCTCTTGCTAGCTGGATGTAGTTGGCAGCGTGTATAAGGGAAAGGCATATGAACTTTGCTCCGAGAAGAACTTTCATCACCTCCAGTATGGATTGCAAGGTATAGGGAGGACAACTACTATGCCAGATGAGGATCTTGAGGAGATGCGACAGAAAGCTTAAAAGCTTACTAGAAATTATGAGTAGGAACAAAAAAGATAAATGGAGGATGAGCGATGTAGGACGACGCTTGAGTAAGACATCCAAGAACTCAAGACTCAAGTAAATTTCTTAATCAATATTCCTCGTTCTCCACCCCCAACTCTGATATGGTGGTGGAGAGGATGAGGATAATGGAGAGGATGAAATAGAGTATTAGGTGGTGGTGTTATTTTAGTTTTAGATTTTGTTAGTTTGGAGTATTTGAAAGAATTTGTTTTTACTACTCTCATACATTTCTTATACTTGTTTGCATATTGTTTAAGTTGGATGAATATGTATTAAGTGTTTTGCTTAATTTTAATGTTTGAATTGTTTAGAAAGCATTTTCTTATTGTTTTATTGGTTGTTATTAGTTGTACTTTGATTTTATATTGAAATATTTAGTTTTTGTATAGTAAAATACTAAAAATAATACCATATTAGCAAGGGGCTTGGGGAGGAAAATCCCTCAAAATATCAAATTATTTTTTTATTTAACTTAGCTAGGAATATCTCTCAATATATTTAAGTTTATAATTTTTATTAATTTTCATATACTATGGGTCGTCCCTCACTAAATAATAAATTAATATTATATACATATATATATATATATTTAATATAGCAACCGACATCCCCCACTAAATAATAAATTAATATCATATATATTTTTAATATAGCAAGGACGTCCCTATCTTTTTCATGAAATTGTGACATAAAAATAGTGATGGCTGAGTGTCGGGGTCCTTCACTACTTTACGAGAGTCTCCCTCACTAATTATTACCAAGGCTGAATATATCCTGATAGCAATGATTACCCTCACAAAATCTTGATTTGTGAGGGATGTTCATCACTAAATTACACGGCTAAAACAAGACTTTACAACATTCAATGATCAATGATCAACTCTATGATATGTGTAATATGGTATGTTTATAAATAGTAAAAATTTCAACTTTGCCAGTATGGTATGTGTATAATCTCAATGATCAACAAAGAATTTTAAAAAAATCATCAAATTAAATACATCTTTTCTTCTCAACTTTACAAAATTTATAGAGTCTCTAAATTGAAATTGGTGATTTGGGTTTATGTGGATTCTCTAATCAACCAATAATTCAACAAAAACATCAAACCAGATACACCCCTTTTCTCTTTTCTTCTTCCTCTTGTGTTCTCTGTGTATTACGTGTTTTCTTTAATTAGTTTTTGTTTATTTTTGTAGGCATGCATGCATGAATCATAAGTTGTGGTTTATAACACAACTACACACTAATTGCATGTCAACTAAACGTAACTTTACATCTTTTAACACTAATAACTTTAAAAATTATCTCATTTAAAATTTAAAACCAATCTAATTAACATTATTTTGAAACAACGAACGAGTTATAAATAAAGATGTAGAGAAAAAGTTACATATAAATAATAAAATACGCATACTAAATAATAGAAAAAGTCATTGAAATAACTTCATTCATATTTCAAGTCACAATAAAACTTATAAAATTAAATAGTACGAAATTAGATAAGAACCTGTATAATGAATTAACTAAAAGAGAAGTATGAGCAGAAAATTTTCTTAGAATTTCAATTCAAACTTTGTATTGCTTTCTCTGTAGGTAATTTTACTTATAATGGGAACTTATATATACAGAAATTCACGACAGATAAATAAAGGCAACAAAAGATTTATTAGTATCCTCCTGATTTGATTCTACTAGTCAGGAGGATCTAGAGGAACTATTATGGAATAAATCTTGATTGAAGAAATCCTTGTAATATGGAAGCACATTGATTGAGATTTGATATCAAGTGATTAGCTCATTCCTTGTGTGGATAAAGAACTATAGCTGCAGTTCTTTTCTCATTCTTTTTACCCTTTTTCAAGCTGGAGAAAATGACTGACTATACTCCTAGATTTTCCCTAAAATGATGAAATAAGAGTTTTGACAAAGGTTTGATGAAGATATCTGCAATATGATGAGATAATGGAATATATCGAGTTTTCAATTCTCCAATAGCTACCTTATCATAAATAAAGTGGTAGTCAATCTCTATGTGCTTCATGCGGGCATGAAACACTGGATTTATAGTTATGTACAATGCACTTTTGTTATCACAAAATAATTGTGGTGGTTCATATAATTTAATTCCAATATCTCGTAGTAAGAAGATAATCCATACTGGTTCTATTGTTGTACTTTCCATTGACATATATCCTACTTTGGAATTTGATCTTGAAATTGTTAGTTGCTTCTTTGATGACCAAGAGATGCAATTAGCTCCTAGATATATACAGTACCCAGTAGTGCTTCTTCTAGTGTCCAGACAACCTGCCCAATCAGCGTCACAAAATCCATATAGCTTTAGAGGACTTTGGGCAAGAAATTTGATTCCCTAGTGCATTGTTTCTTTGAGATAGAAAAGAATTCTCTTTACCACTTTCATGTCTCCTTTTGTTGGCTCATTCAATTTTTGACATACTTTATTGACTCCTTGGATGATTTCAGGATGTGTATATGTTAGATATTTGTAACACCCCGAATCTGGCACCCGAAATGCCACACAGTGCTTATGACCCTGAAAGACCATAAGCTAACCCATGATTGATATATGTACCTGTAGAGTGCATAATATACTGTAAAATATGGAAACATGAACTAAAAGGCCATAAGATTCAAAACTATAACATAGGATCTAATAAATCATAACATATGGATGGGGTATGAAATACCCAAAACAACTGAAATAACTAACTAAACATGATAGTATGGAAAGCCTCTAACTGACTGAACGGTCTGAATAAAGAGTTGATGGGATATGTCCCCTTAACTCCAACTAATAAATAAATTAATGAGATAATAAAGTAATGATCATGCTCTCAAAAGATGAGGACTCACTTCTAGCTCTGATACTCTGGAGCTCGTGTCTCTGAACCAATGGTATAAGACACCATAGCCCAAATGAGTCAGTACTTTAAATGTACTGGTATGCATATGAGGTAGGATGAATGCATGGGGTTCATATACATGAACAATACTGGCTAAATGACTAATATGAACGTTAGAATACATACATGCATACACATTAACTATACCTGAAATCATGATAACATGAGTTTATTGATAGCTAACATAACTAATGACTGAGTTCTAATAATTGATAACATGAGTGACTGTATCTGACAGTCCTGAATCTGATGGAACTAGCTAAGTTCCGTACTGTATTTGAGTTCTGTATCTGACAGTCCTAAAATCTGAAGAACTATCTGAGTTCTTTTACTGATACTAATACTGAAACTGTGGGAGGTAGTCATCTAACCAACATACCCCAAATAATACATTATAGCTAAATTGGGGGTCCAATCTGTGCCCTGATGGAAGGGTGTTAATACCGTGCCACTAGTAAGGATAACATGTGAGTGACCCTCAACCAGCAGGTTACTCTAATAAGAACGGTGGGAACCCTCAACTAGAAGCTTAAGCCACCTCATCTACCCTCAACTAGCAGGTATGATGTCTCAACCTATGCTATCTACATAGTTCTGGAGTGCAAGGATTACTTCTAAGAATCACACCCTTAACTAGTAGGTGAGTTTCCATCCTTGGGTTCACTCGGTGCTAAATCCTACTCCCATCTAAATAGACAATGAACATGATTAATTGATCTAAACATGGACCGAGTTTACTAGATTCCATTAACTGATGGAATACTACTAATATCTGACAACTGACTGAGTTCGTGAGATTACTGAGGTTACAAAATTTATGAGCTTTTCTGAGTCACATAACTGACTGAGTTCTATGGATCATGGATTGATTGAGGCTATCGTGAAAACATGACACTGGCTCTAGGCATACAGCTAGATTTTCGGGTACAAATACCCCCAGGACTTGATGGAAAGAAACTGACAAAGCATGACTTTCTTGAATGCATGACCAATCATCACAATCCATAATTCATTTATTGAGGTAATTCATCAAACATGTGATATGCATAAGCTTGTACATATATGGGGATTTCATAAGAACATACTAGTTGGGCAATTTTCCTTCACATAGGCATTTAATCAAATACATGGTAGGCATAGTATATGTAGACAACATTATATAATAAATAAACATCATTATTCAACTCAAATTTCATCATCCAAGGGTTTAATTATAGGTCTACATGAATCTACCTTTATACTAATCAATTCCACATAAAATTTATCACCCAACATGGATTAGAATTCAATTGGTCATTATCAACATGAACAAAAGCAACCCAATATGAAATTCATAAAAAAATCCATACAATTGATTTTTGTAAAGATATTCTTTGGCTTTATGGACGAAAGGATTCCATGAATGAACACTATGCATACTTGGGTTGAGTTTTGTGAAGTTCTTGAACCTGAATAATTTGAATCTCTTAGCTCTTGAAGAAGATTTAGATTTTGTTCTTGGAAATTAATCTTAGAGAGAAAACCCTAATTTTGTTGTTGTAGATGGATAATGAATTTTTGATCTTTGGTCGGATATAACTAGGTATATAAACGAGTGGTAAAAGACCAAAAATCCCCTTTAGAAACAGCTTTAAAATAACTAAATGAAACATACAACGGTGGGTACGACAGTCCATTGCTGGGTCGATAGTTCGTCGGACTGACCATCGCACTGGGACCATAACTAAAACTTACTACCTTGGTGTGATGGTGGGGTGCATCGTTCCATTGCTAGGTCGATGGTACATCGGTCCTGACCATCGTTTCTAGGCATAATAGGGCCTCATTATTTCCCTTGTAACGGCCTGAGCGACGGTCCGTCGCTAGTCCGACGATCCGTCGGCTAGGGCTTTTGATCCTAGGTAGAAGGTAGTCACACTATCTTTCTGCAGGGGTCATGGGCGAAGGTCCGTAGCTAGTCTGACGGTCCGGTGGCCTCACCGTTGCACTTGGGTGATTTTACTGCCTTTTGTATTTTGGCCATAACTTTCTCTTTCGATGTTAGATTTTGATGAAATTGGTATCGATGGAAATCTTATTCAATTTACCATGTGATAAAAAGTGAAAATATTAAAAATACCATGTGTACAAAAGTGGATTCATCTTTCAAAGAAATCTTCTAACATTCTTGAGACAGTTTTAAGCTAGGAAAAAGGTATGGGGTATTACAATATCTCCCCCTTAAGAACATTCGTCCTCAAATAAGACTAAGTGAGGGGAAAATAATATAAACTGACATACATACTGAACATGATAGGATGGAACATAATTTTATGACTGACATAACTGATAACTGAATATATCACACTGAACATGCATATCTGATGCATATGTAACTAATTCATGAATGCATCACTGAGTGTTCTGATAAACTAAGTTTCTTACAATGAGAATGCATGTCTGATGCATGATTATATACCTGAGCTAATACATGAATGCATGACTGAATATGCAATGGTACTTGGTACCAAATTTGTGATGAACACTGAACATGAAACTGAGTAAGCTTAAGAAGAAATGTTACCTTAAGCATGATCTAAGTTGGCAGAGAAGAGGTGAGGATAATTGGTATGCATGTCTGCTTCTGATTCCCAAGTAGCTCCCTCGACGGACTAATTTTTCCAAAGAACCTTAACTAGAAGGACTTCTTTGTTCCTCAATCTACGAGTCTGATAGTCTAGGATTTTGAATGAAATCTCTTCATAAGAGAGGTTGTTCTGAACATCTATGCTCTGAATAGGGACAACAACTGCTGGGTCACCTATGAACTTCTTGAGAAAGGAGATATGGAAGACTGGATGAACTAAAGCTAGATATGAAGGCAATTCAAGCTCATAAGCTACCTTGCCAAAGCGACTGAGAATCTTAAAGGGACCGATATATCGGGGACTTAGATTTCCCTTCTTGTCGAACCTCTTTACTCCCTTCATACGAGAGAGCTTTAGATAGAAATGATGACCAATCTCAAACTCAAGATCCTTTCTACGAACATCTACATAAGACTTCTGTCAGCTCTGAGCAGCCCAGAGTCTTTCTCTGATCAACTGGACTTTCTGTAAGGCGACAAATACCAAGTCAGGCCCTAGAACTGATGCCTCACTAACTTCGAACCAACCATTTGGATATCTACATCTCCTACCAGAGAGAGCTTCGAATGGAGCCATATGAATACTGGAATAATGGTTGTTGTTGTATGCAAATACAATAAAAGGCTAGTGGTCATCCCAACTCCCCTTGACATCAATTGCACACGCACGCAGCATATCTTCTAAAGTCTGAATGGTCCCTTCTACTTGACCATCTGTCTAGGGATGAAAGGTTGTACTGAGATGAACTTGGGTACCAAGACCCTTTTGGAATGCTTTCCAGAAATAAGAGGTGAACTGGGTACCTCTGTCTGAGATAATTGATAACAGAACACTGTGCAATCTGATTAACTCTCTGACGTAGAGTTTGGCATAATCCTTGGATGAATAAGAGGTATGAACTAGAAGGAAATAAGCTAGTTTGGTCATCCTGTCTACAATGACCCAAATCAAATCATGTTGATGACGAGTTCGAGGCAAACCCATCACGAAGTCCATGTTCACTTATTTCCACTTCCAAGTGGGAATACTAAACTCCTGCTTGGACCCACTAGGATTTTGATGCTCTATCTTAACCTGTTGACATGTATAGCACTTAGCCACAAACTCTGCACGTCTTTCTTCATCCCACTACACCAATAGATTTCCCGTAAATCGCAGTACATCTTTGTGGCCCCTGGATGAATAGAGTAGCATGCACCATGCACCATGCACTTCTACAAGAATTCGCTGCCTTAAGTCATCTACATCTGTAACAAATAAACAACCCTGACAACGCAGAACACCATCTCCCTCTTGGGAGAAAACCTCTACTTTCCTGATCCTTGACTGACTCTTTTAAATTGACAAGGCTAGGATCCCTATCTTACTTCTCTTTCACCTTAGAAACTAGAGATGATTCTAAACTACTCTGAACCCATAAATCACCCTCCTCTGTATCGACTAAGTGAACACTAAGTATGGAAAGATGATGGACTTCCTCAGCTAACTTCTTCTTACTATCCTTAACATGAGCAATACTACCCATAGACAGTCTACTGAGAGCATCGGCCACTATGTTGGCCTTTCTCGGATGATAAAGAACACTTATGTCATAATTTTTCAGAGCTCTAACCACCTTCTCTGGCAAGATTAAGAACTTTCTGAGAAAATACATACTGAAGGCTCTTATGATCCGTGAACACATCTACATGAAGACCGTATAGCTAATGCCTCTAAATCTTTAAGGCAAATACTACGATGGCTAACTCAAAACCATGAGTAGGATAATTCTTCTTATGGGGTTTAAGCTATCTGAAGGCGCAGGATATGACCTTACCATGCTTCATGAGGACACAACCCAAACCTACTCTGGATTATCACAATACACTACAAACCCATCTAAACCATCTAGAAGAGCTAGAATTGGTTCTGAGGTGAGTCGAGTCTTCAACTCCTGAAAACTCTTCTTGCAAGGATCTAACCACTGAAACTTAACTTTCATCTGTGTCAATCTAGATATAAGGTATGAAATAGAAGAAAATCCCTTTAAAAACCATCTATAATAGCCAGCGAAACCCAAAAAACTCCTGATATCTAATGGAGAGACAGGGCGAGGCCAGTTTCTTACTGGTTCGATCTTTTGAGGATCTACTTTAATACCATCACCAGAAATGATATGGCTAAGGAATGCTACTGACCTTAGCCAAGACTCACACTTTTTGAATTTGGCGAACAACTGATGATCTCTGAGAGCCTGAAGTACAATTCTGAGATGGTCTTCATGATCACGTTCACCGCCGAAAAAGTCCAGAATATCATCTATAAAGACTATCATGAACATGTCCAAGTACTACTTGAACACATGGTTCATCAAGTCCATGAAAGCTACTGGGGCATTGGTGAGACCAAAGGACATGACTAGGAATTCGAAGTGACCATACCGAGTATGAAAAGCTATTTTTGAAATGTCACATTCTCCGACTCTAAGCTGATGATATCCGAATCTGAGGTATATCTTGAAGAAATAGCTAGCACACTGAAGTTGGTCAAACAAGTCATCGATTCTGGGAAGAGGATACTTGTTCTTGACTGTGACCTTATTAAGTTGACGATAGTCTATACACATTCTGAGAGAACTATCTTTCTTGCACACGAATAATATTGGAGTGCCCCATGGGGACACACTCGATTTGATGAATCCCTTATCTAAGAGATCCTTCAACTGCTCTTTTAATTCTCTGAGTTTTGCTGGTGCCATTTTGTATGGCGGAAAAGATATAGGCTGAGTATCTAGAAGAAGATCAATATCAAAGTCTATTTCCCTTTCAGAAGGAATTCCTGGAAGATCTTTGGGAAAGACATCAAAATATTCATTCATGACTGGGATTGATTCAAGACTGGGAGTTTTGGAACTAGTGTTCTTAACATGAATAAGACGATAGACACATCACTTAGATATCATTTTCCATGCCCGAAGGTAGGAAACAAGCTTACCTCTGAAAGTGGATACACTACCCATCCACTCTAGGACGGGTTCATTCAGAAACTGGAACTAGAATATTCTATTTCTATAGTCGACAGTGGCATAGCATGAATAAAGCCAATTTATGTCGAGAACGACATCAAAATCAGTTATCTCTAATTTGACTAAGTCTGCTGAAGTTACTTTCTGAGATATCATAATCGGGCAGTTCCTGTATACCCGCCGAGCTATGATGGTTTTACCCACTGGGGTAGAAACTGAAAAAGGCTCTACTAGAATTTTGGAACTGACTTCGAAATCAACTACTATATAAGGAGTAACAAAAGACAAAGAAGCACCTGGATCTAGCAAAGCATAAACATGCTCATAAAAGATATGTAACGTACCAGAAACCACATCAGGAGAATTTTTCTGATCTTGCTAGGACTAGAGAGCATAGATTCTATTTGGGCATTACCCACTAGTAGCACTAAAGGTGGCACCCTGTTAATTCAGGTAACCGGACTAAGATAAGAAATAGTTCTGTTAACCTTGTGGACCTAACTGTGGACAATCTCTAACTCTGTGGCCTGGCTTGCCACACCCAAAATAAGTATCACTGTCAGCTTTGCAAGTACCCTAATGGTTCTTGCCATAAGTCTGACAAAGGGGATAGGTCTAGGCAAGGCTAACATCGCCCAGAGACTTAGATCCTGGCTCTCTATCTCTAAACTTAGGCATAGGAGCACTAGCTGAAAAAGAAGCATGAATTGAGGACTTAGGAAGAAACTGAGAACAGTTTTCTCCTTCTGATTTAGGCTGGGCAAAGTTAAAACTACATATCCTTGCTCTCTTATTCTTTTTCTCCCTCATCTTAATATTTTGCTCCTCTATCTGCTGATCATGAGTTATAATCCTGGCTAAAGTCATGTCATTATTCATCATGGCGGATCTGCATTCATTAACCACGCTATCATTCACCCCTAAAATGAACTTACTCATCTTGGCCCTGCTATATGCAACCACATGAGGGGCATATCTGGCTAACTGAGTAAACTTAAAAGAATACTCTTTCACTGTCATGTTGCCCTACCTGAGGTTGATGAATTCTAACACCTTAGCTTCTCTAAGCTCTAGGGGAAATAATCTATCAATGAAAGCAGAAGCAAACTCCTCCCACTCAACTGACCCTGCATCAACTACTCTCTCTGACTTCTACTACTTGAACCAAGTGTAAGCAATATCCTACAACTGATATGCAGCTAGCTCAACACTCTCACTCGAAGTAACCTCCATGATATCTGTAACTTTCTGAACCTAATCTAGGAATTCCTGAGGGTCCTCATCTATCTTCAACCTGAGGAAGGATGGAGGATTTATTTGGGTGAAGTCTCGAATCTCGGCTGCAACTAAATTAGCCACTGGGTTGGACGGAATGATAATTGGTCATTCATTCTGAGTAGCAACTAACTGAGCAAGGGTAGTGAATGCAGATCTAAACTCTACATGAGAAATATGTTCGTCCAAAGGATCTTCTTGGACGGGATGAGTTCTTCTCTTGGGAAGCATGTTTTGGAATAAAGAGAAGAAATGGGTTAGACTGAGAGATTGACTTGAGATTATGCTCACTAGCACAACATAAATATTGAAAGAAGGAAAACTGTTCCTAAAACACTTATAGCCTCCTGCAAATAAATATGGCATGCAACACACCCATGCACAAGACTCTACTAGATGCGGATTTTAGATATCCTAGAACTCTATTGAACTTGGCTATGATACCAAGTTTGTAACGCCCTGAATCTGGCACCCGAAATACCACACGGTTCTCATGACCCCGAAGGACCATAAGCTAACCCATGACTGATATCTGTACCTGTATACTACATAATATACTGTAAAATACAGAAACATGAACTAAAAGTCCATAAGGTTCAAAACTGTAACATAGGATCTAATAAATCATAACATATGGATGGGGTATGTAATACTCAAAACAACTAAAATAACTAACTGAACCTGATAGTCTGGAAAGCCTCTAACTGACTGAACTGTCTAAATAAGGAGTTGATGGGACATGTCCCCAACTAACTCCAACAAATAAATAAATTAATGATATAATAAAGTAATGATCATGTCCTTAAAAGATGAGGACTCACTTCTAGCTCTGACAGCTGAGATGGGAATCTACTGATGCTCTGAAGCTCGTGTCTCTGAACCTATGGTATAAGACATCATAGCGCAAATGTGTTAGTACTTTGAATATACCGGTATGCATATGAGGTAGGCTGAATGCATGGGGTTCATGTGCATAAACAATACTGCCTAACTGACTAATATGAACGTGAGAATACATGCATGCATATATAGTAACTATATCTAAAATCATGATAACATGAGTTTATTGATAGCTAACATGACTAATGACTGAGTTCTATTAACTGATAACATGAGTGACTATATCTGACAGTCCTGAATCTGATGGAACTAGTTGAGTTCCGTACTGTATCTGAGTTGACTATATCTAACAATATTGTGATTTGAAGAACTATTGAGTTGTTTTACTGATACTGATACTGATACTGAAATTGTGGAGGTAGTCATCTAACTGACATTCCCCAAATAATGCATTATAGCTAAATTGGGGGTCCAATCTGTGCCCTGATTGGAAGGGTGTCAATACTGCGCCACTAGTAAGGACAAAATGTGAGTAATGCTCAACTAGCAGGTAACTCTAATGAGAATGATGGGAACCCTCAACAAGAAGGTTAAGTCACCTTATCTACCCTTAACTAGAAGGTATAATGTCTCAACCTATGCTGGCTACGTAGTTCTGGAATGCAAGGATTGCTTCGAAGAATCACACGCTCAACTAGCAGGTGAGTTCCTATTCTTGGGTTGACTTGGTGCTGAATCCTACTCCCATCTGAATACACACTGGACATGATTAACTGATCTGAACATGGACTTAGTTTACTAAATTTCGTTAACTAATAGAATACTACTGATATCTGACAACTAACTGAGTTTATGAGATTACTGAGGTTATGAAATTTCTGAGCTTTTCTAAGTCACATGACTGACTGAGTTCTATGGATCTTGGCTTGACTGAGGATATCATGAAAACATGACACTGGCTCTAGTCATACAGCTATATTATTGGGTACAAGTACCCCCAGGACTCAATGGAAAGAAACTGAAAAAGCATGACTTTCTTGAATATATCACCAATCATCACAATCTATAATTCATTTATTGAGGCAATTCATCAAACACGTGATATGCATAAGCTTGTACATAAATGGGGATTTCATAAGATCATACTATTTAGGCATTTTCCTTCACATAGGCATTTAATCAAACACATGGTAGGCATAGTATATGTAGACAACATTACATAATAAATAAACATCATGATTTAAGTCAAATTTCATCATCCAAGGGTTTAATCATAGGTCCATATGAATCTACCTTTATACTAATCAATTCCACATAAAATTTATCACCCAACATGGATTGGAATTTAATTAGTCATTATCAACATGAACAAACCAACCCAACATGAAATTCATAAAGAAATCCATACAATTGAACTTTAAAAAGAGATTCTTGGGCTTCATGGATGAAACGATTCCATGAATGAACACTATGCATACTTGGGTTGAGTTTCTTGAAGTTCTTGAACTTGAAGAATTTGAATCTCCTACTTCTTGAAAAAGATTTAGATTTTGTTCTTGGGGATTAATCTTAGAGAGAAAACCCTAATTTTGTTGTTGTAAATGGATAATGAATTTTTTAGCTTTTCTCAAGTATAACTAGGTATCTAAAAAGATGACAAAAGACCAAAAAAACCCTTTAGAAATGGCTTTAAAATAACTTAACAGAACATGCGACGGTGGGTGTGACGGTCCATCACTGGGTAGACGATTCGTCGGACTGACCATCGTACTGGGACCAGAACTGGAACTTACTACCTTGGAGCGATGGTGGGGTGCTACATTCTATCGGTCCTGATCGTTGCTTCTAGGCAGAATAGGGCCTCACTGTTTCCCTTGTGATGGCCTGAGCAACGGTCCATCGCTAGTCCGATGGTCTGTCGGCCTGGGCTGTCGATACTAGGTAGAACATAGTCATACTTTCTCACTGCGATGTTTGTGGGCGATGGTCCGTTGCTAGTCCAGTGGTTCGGTGGCCTCACCATCGCACCTGGGCGGGTTTACTGCCTTCTGTATTTTGGCCATAACTTTCTCTTTTGATGTCGAATTTTGATGAAATTGGTATCGATGGGAGGCTTATTAAATTTTTCATATGAAAAAAAAGTGAAAATATTAAAAATACCATGTTTATAAAAGTGAATTCATCTTTCAAAGAAAGCTTCTAACATTCTTGGGACAATTTCAAGCTAGAAAAAAGGTATGGGGTATTACAATATTGAAGTGCACCGACTTGACTTCGGTATTCCTTTGCATTTACTAGCTTTTAATCCTCTTTTGTTGGTTGTGATTTCAATGTCATTGGTGTATTGATATGAGAACTTTCTATAAGGTTTTATCGGTTGAGAAGATCTTTCATGTACTTGCCTTGTGATAAAGTAATGCCTCCCGGAAAATATTGTTATTTTAGCCCAAGAAAGTAATGTAATTTTCTCAAGTCCTTCAATGCAAATTTTGAGCTGAGTTATGTTATTAATGTCTGTATAAACTTTTCATTTTTTCCTATAAGCACAATATCATCGATATAAATTAGCATGAGCACAATAATATTCTTTTTTTTTTTAAATAAAGAAGAGACTGCAGCAGACAAAATCAATATGAATTAAATATTTAGACAATCCGTTGAACCAAGCACGAGGTTCTTGTTTGAGTCCATAGATTGATTTATTTATCTTGCACACATAATTGGGGAGTTTTAGATCCTTAAATCCCGATGATTGATCCATATACATGGTTTCATTTAAGATACCATGGAGGAAGGCATTTTTGATGTCCAATTGCCTTAATTTTCATCTTGACAAAATTGTAATAGCTAGCACAAATCTTATGGTTGTAGCTCTTACAACTAGACTGTAGGTTTCTTCATTGTCTATGCTTCCACTTGTGTGTACCCTTGTGTAACCAGGCGGGCTTTGTATCATTCTATTAATCCATCTTCCTTGAATTTGAATTGATAAATCCATTTTGAACCAACTATATTAGTGTTTTGTTGTCTGGGCACAGGGGTCCAGGTGTGATTTTCATGTAGTGCTTGTATCTCTTCTTTCATTGCTTCTTGCCAGTGGGAGTGAGCAAGTCTGTATGATTTTGGGGTTGTAATGCTTGTAGTTGCAATGAAGGTGCAGTGATGTAATTTTCCTCCCCGTTGATATCTTTTATCTCAAATTTGTTGAGTTTTATTTGCAAGGTTAGAATCTAATTTTGGATCATTCCTCAACTTTATTTGAGTTACCATATGAGTGTCTTTTGAGGCTTGCATTGGACCTACACATAAGTTTTTAGTAGTAGAAGTTAGTTTTTCATTCATATTAGGTGACTCGTAAAGAGGTTGAAGTGCAGTTGTTCGAGAATCGTAGTAGTCAAAGTTTGTATGTCCACTACTCAAATATTCTGGTTCTTCATTGCCAACTATGAGTTGTTCATTTTCTGTTGCATGAGTTTTGATATTTTCTATCGCATTTTCCAATTTTGTAGTGATCTCCAACATGGTATCATTTTCTGACTCCGCATCACATAGCTGAGGTGACTTCTCATTTTCTTTTTGAGAATTTAGGACATAGTCTTCATCACATATTGTACATGATGCCCCTTTTTGAATCTGTGGACCATCTTCGCTAGTGGATTTCAATTGATGTTTACTCCCTTTTTGAATCATAAAGTTGGTCTCTTTCTTTCTCCACGCATCTGAATCTAGAAATGTTGTGACTTCTAGATGTTCCTATATGGACATTTCTTTGGAAGGAGCGCAAGTAAAGTATTTTCATAAAAAACAACATGTTGTGAAATCCAAATTTTATTAGTTAAAGGATAAAGACATCTATAACCCTTGAGGATAGGGTTGTATCCAAGGAAAACACAAGGATACATTTTCTTTGCAAACTTGTTCTTACCATAGTCTCTTAAATATGGAAAGCACCTGCATCCAAAAACTTTCAGACTCCGATAGTCAGAATGATGATTAAATAATTTAAAGAAAGGAGTTTTATTTTTAGTGTTGTGGAAGGCATGCGACTTATAAGAAAGCATATTGTTAGAAAAGCATCAACCCAATATTTAGAAGGAACGTTTTCCTGAAAAAGCAATGTGAGACCTATTTCGACAATATGATGATGCTTCCTTTCAGCTACACCATTTTTGTTCAGGAGTGTGTGGGCAAGAAAATTGATAATGGATGCCACATTGAGATAAATGATTTTCAAACTTAGTTGTACCTCCACCATCACTTTGGAAAAAAATTATTTTCCTTTCGAACTAATTTTTAATATGTCTTTGAAATTTAAGAATGTTCTCAGAAAAATTAGATTTCTTCTTTAGAGGAAAAAGTCATGAGTAACGAGTAAAATCGTCAACAATAATTGCATAGAATTTAAATTATTGGTAAGATAAAATTGGAGCAGGACCCCACAAATCACAGTGCAATTTATCTAGACGAAATCTCAACATTATTGGATGAAAAAAAAGAAATTCAGTAATTCTGTCCTATTTGGGAACTAATACAAAGAGGAAATTCTTTCCTATTTGGCAACTAATGCAATTCAAACTGATTTTTAGTTTGTCTTTGAAATTTAAGAAAGTTCTCAGAGAAATTAGATTTCTTCTTTAGAGGAAAAAGTCATGAGTAACGAGTAAAATCGTCAACAATAATGGCTTAGAATTTAAATTGTTGGAAAGATAAAATTGGAGCAAGACCCCACAAATCACAGTGTAATTTATCTAGAGGAAATCTCAAAACATTATTGGATGAAAAAAAGAAATGCTAAAATTCTTTCCTATTTGGCAACTAAGCAATTCTTTCCTATTTGGCAACTAATACAAAGAGGGTTTTCTTTTTCTCAGTCGAAAATATTGATTAAATTTCTTGAGTGCAGGAGCTTCAAAAGTTTTGGATGAGGGTGACCCATTCTCTTGTGCTAGAATTTTTCGGAGGCGGCCTTTTTGAAAACATAAAGGGCTTGATGCTTTATTTCATCAGATGCATACAACCCTCTGTTTTTGTGTCCTTTAGCAAGTAGTTTACCCTCCTGTGACCTAACAAAAAAATTGTCAGCATTGAATGAAATGGTACATGAATCATCTTGAGCTAAATGTCCCATAGATATCAGGTTCTTTTAATATTTGAAACAACCAGAACATTTTTAAGGTTTAAAGTACCATTTTGAGTCTCAATTTTACCTTCATCATTATGAGAAATATTCAAGCTTTCTCTATTACCAACAAGAATTGTATCATTACCTCTATAACGCATGACTTTAGAGAGTTTACCTGTATCGTTTAAAATGTGTGTTGTTACTCCTGAGTCTGCATACAGATTTGGAGCTGCTTCAGCTTTCAAACTCATCGTAGCTAGTTCTATTTGTAAATTGTCCTCCGATTGGAATGAATGGTCAAACCGATTCCAACACTCAAGGGCAATATGATTGAAATTTCCATATATTTGACATTTCACAATGTTTTCTACATGCTGGTGAGGCAAGGTTTGTTTCCAATGGATATTTTTCGCAATCTGCTCATTCTTGTTGTCATTGAAGTTAGAGTTTTGGAAAGAGTTTGGATTTTACCTTGTTATTAGATTGACTCCTCTGCCTCTAGAACTAAATCTGCCTCTACCTCGACCCCGTCCTCATCCTCTTTGGCTGATAAAGGCTTGGTAATGGTATGGCATGCTTTCTATTTCTTTATTTTTGTTATTAAGCATCTTTTCATAGTCTTTCAAGGATAGAACAAACTGATGATAAGTGGGATAAGGTGGTTTGGTTAGCATAGCAGTTCGAAAGTCCTGGTATCTTGGTCCAAGACCTCTAGCCAACTGAAACACCTTTTTTGTTTCATTTACGGGTTTTTTGATTGTTGCAAGACAATCACAAACACTCTTGAATTTTTTTAAGATATTCATCTAGTGAGGAACTTCCCTTTTTTAAGGTCATTAAGGTATTATCAAGCATCATTCTTTTTCTACATTATGAGGAAGAATTTGTTCTTCAATAGATTTACATACCTTGTAATCCGAGTTTATATTTTCAACGGAAATCAGTACCTTTGTTTCAATGTTCCTTAGCAGTCAGGCATTCAATAGATTATCATTCTTTGCCCAGCGAATAAAATTTTGATTTAGATCAGCTGTCCCATCATCTTTGGTAATCTCCTTTGTTGGCTCGCTACCTTCAATCAAATGATGTGCAATGTCTAAACTTTGAATCAATGGCTCCATCTAAGATTGTCATAGAAGATAATTAAATCTATCAAGCTTCATAGAAATAAGTCTAGAACACTGATGAAGAACTTGTAGAGTAAGTTCAGGTTCAGTGGTGACACAAGCGAAAGAGGCAATCGAGTTAATCTCTTGTAATGCTCTGATACCAAGAAAACTTTCTTAGAATTGTAATTCAAATTTTTTATTGTTTTTTGTGTGTTTAATTTTACTTACAATGGGAACCCTTATATACAAAAATTCATGAGAGATAAAAAAGGCAACAAAAGATTTATTAGTATCCTCCTGATTTGGTTCTAACAGGTAGGAGGATATAGAGGAACTATTATGGAATAAATCTTGATTGAATAATCCTTGTGATATGGCAGCATACAGAATGAGATTTGATATCAAGTGATTAGCTCTTTCCTTGTGTTGATTATGAACTATAGATGCAGGTCTTTCCTCATTCTTTTCACGAACGATGTCACCGGAAACTCAAACAAGACCACGAACTCAACTTGCCGCTTCTTTTCCTCCCTTTTCTATTTGTTTCTGTTTTCTTGTTTTTTCAAGTTTTCTACGTTTTGTTTTTTTCCCCTTTAGTGTTGTTACCATTTGTTGCTTTCTTTCTCCTCTCCGTTTCTTTTCTGTTCTTTTTCTCTAATTTTTCTTACTTTTTCTTTTTTTTTCTTACTGCTTGCTTCTACCCTTTCCTCTTACTTCTTGTTTCTCCCCTCAAATTTTCTATTCTCTTGTGTTTGTGCATCTCTTTTTCTTCTATTTTTTGTGTGCTCCGGTCTCTCTCTTATATGCAAAATGATGTGTGTGTTTTTATAGAGTGTTTTTTGTGCTTGTGTGCAAATGTGTTGTCGTGTGTTGTGAGAATGCGCTGAGGGGATGTTGAGGAAGTATGCAGGTGGAAGTAGTTTAGTATAAGGCTTCTTCTTTATATGTATATCTATCTTATCTCCATCTCTATCTCTATCTCTTCTCTATCAATCTATATCTTTTCTATACTATATTAAAAGTGTGAAGGACTTCAAAAATAATTTAAATATTTTGTCAATATGCTAACGAAGCGGGATTGAGGTGGCTAACCCATTTGTTTAACAGTATATTCAAGACTGCTAAGATGCCAGAGGCGTGGAGATAGAGTACGGTGATTCCTTTATACAAGAACAAAGAAAACATTCAAAGTTACAACAACTACTGTGGTATTAAGTTGTTGATTCATACGATAAAGATTTGGGAGAGGGTGGTGAAGCAGAGGTTGAGGAAGATAGTGCCTATTTCGGAGAATCAATTTAGATTTATGCCTGGTTGATCGATGACTGAGGCAATTCACCTTATGCGGAGGCTGTTAGAACGATATAAAGAGAGGAAGAGGGATCTGCATTTGGTGTTTATCGAATTGGAAAAGATGAATGACAAGGTTCCTAGGGAGGTTCTGTGGAGATGCTTGGAGGCGGAGGGATACCAGTGGCATACATCCGTTCAATTAAGTTAATTTTTGAAATTACATCAGTGTCACTTAAATTGAAATACAAGAAATAGTATTATAAATCACAATAATTAAAAATTAAAATTATTTTAATAATTAATTATATAAATTATATTTGTGTCACATAAATTGAGATTAAAAAAATAACATAGCACGGGCCCTTCAATGTCTAGTTATGAATATAAAAAAGGGTGGAGAAATATATTCACTGAACACGTCAAGCCACGAGAGAACATTGTTTAGAGAATTATATACAAAGGTGACTACACAGTTTATTAGGTTTTTATTTTATTTTTAGTCTTTAATTTTTCATATCATATATTCAAATATTTGGATCGTGATTATGCATATTAGTGGCTAAAAAACCCCTTTCTGGGGTTAAAGCCAAGAACATGATTACTATTGTTTTGGATTAAATTCGTTAATTTTGCTTATCATATTTGACTGTTTGTTTATTCTTATTTTAATTATTTTATGGATTGATCACCCATAAAATACATATATTGTCAACCTTTTGATCTCGGAAGATGGAATAGGGAGATAGAACACGGAAATAAATAAAGTTTGGGTTTTAATTTATTTATAAAATAAAGAATTAAACTTAGAGTCTAGGACAAGGATATACTTAGATGCCTTACTTGATTCATAAGTAGGACGATAGCTTTAATTAACTTAATTGAATTATTACATCCACGCTCAACGATGTAGTTGTAATGTCCATATTAGGTAAAAGATTATAGGTTGGGAAATCATGATCATACAATTAACCCTACGAATTAACAATCAAGATAAGCAAATTAGCGGATGAGATTCAATAACATAGTATGATTGTTCGGAGTACTTTAACCCTAGTTTTTCTCCATTGATTGCCCCAAGATTTTTATTTTCCCACATTATTTATTTTATTTTTAATTGACAAAATTACAAAATCTCTTTTTGTTTATTTTTTCACAATTAGTTAGACTAGAATTAGATAGGTGGGGAACGCAAGTCCCTAAGAGATTGATACTTGGGCTTCTTTGAAGTCATTATATTACTTGATAAGATCATGTACACTTGCGTGTGCGTTTAGGCGCTGTCATTTGTAGTTAAAACATGTCTCCAAAAAGAAAAAAAAAACTGAAAGTGGATCAACTTCTAACCACCCAACAAAAATAGATAGAGTACAGATAGATTCAGAGGAACTTCCTGAACAATCTCAATCGAGGAAAAATGAAGCTGAGGAAAGTGATAACTCTTTCTCACCAATGAGGTATGAAATAATATCGAAATCCCAGCATGATTCTGTCAAAATCATTAGTATCGACAGGTTTCGTGTTGCGATGCCGATAGATAGCCCTGACAAAGTAACTGGTGATTTTGTACTTAAATGTCAGTTGGGGAAATGTTTTGATGAATTAAGGAGAATTATGAAGAATTAAAACATAGACGGACTTTTTAACAAGAGCTTCTTTGTATACTTTCTTGAGCTACCTGGGGGATGCACTCTCCATTTCCCAATGAGCATGGTACATGGTCTTCTCAAGCGTAGGATCAAGTACATGGGGGATGATAAAGATTCAAAGGAGGGCAAAAAAATAGATGAAATCTGAATCAACTACTGTGGCATGCCGATTTGTTTTGGGTTGAAAGAGTTTTCCATAGTGACAGGCTTGAGATGTGATTGTCCAGAAGAACCTCTCATCAAGGAAACACCCCACGAAGGGTTCAACAAATACAAGGGAAAAAAGATGGGTTATTGGGCATTGTTCGACGTAGTAGCTATAAATCGGAGGATTTGATGACAGATCTCGAGGATAAATACATACCAAAGTACTGCAGGGAGAAGTTGTGCTTAGTTTGGTTTGTCCATTCTGTTTTATTGGCAAGAGACATCAGAAAAGTCATAGAAGATGATTTGTTGGTACTTGTTGATGATTTTGACAAATTTAGCTACTATCCCTAGGGATATGACAGCTACTACTTAACATTTCAATATTTACTGACAAAGCTATCCACAGGGACGATCACATTATACGGCTTTTCTTGGGCTTTCATAGTAAAATTGATCACTATTTTTACTCATCCATTAATTTATAATGAATATAGCTATTATGACTTTTTTGTGCTTGCTTCCTATTTACATTTTTTAGGCTTAGGCATGTGAAGTCATTCCTCCCCTCCGAAAGCAGTTTAAGGATTACCCAGATAAGGTTTCTCATCCAAGGATCCTTGGTGGTTGGTGGCTGCAAAGGGAAGCAAAAAGAATATTAAGGAGTAGGAGGCTGATCTATTTAACCCTCCGAATGATGCAGTACGTCTTCTTTCAACTAAAATAATTTACCTCAAAGAGAGATATTGAAATAGATGTCCCATCTGTTGCGACAGATGGGTCATTTATTACAACAGATTACCCGTCAACTACAACTGGTGCAAGATATGGATAATCTATTGTGACTGACGATCCATATTTCCCAATAGATTAACCATCTTTTGCTCTGGTTCTCTAAACCCGACTCAATAGATTACCCATCTGATGCAAATTATGCAACAGATGCGTAATCTGAAGCAATATATTATCAATCTGTTGCGACATACAGATCAGCTATTTCGGCAGCTAGATTGTCTGTTGTATAAGTTGGTTGTGTTAACATCTATGTAACCAAACAGACTATAAATTATTATTATATAATTTAAATGCCTCTTGTCTTATTTTATAGGTTGTGCATCATTGGATCGTGCTTACCGTTAATGAGTTGGGGACAACTTTTATTTTTACTTTGGGTCTTGTTGATACCAAAGAAGACCCAACAGTGGAGTTAATAAAGAAGGAATTGGCTAGAGAAACATCCATAAGAAGAGCAGTTAGGCAAGGTCAGCCTAATGTTGAAGCTCTTTACGACCAACCTCAAACTGCAACAGATTCGGGTGCTTCTTCTGGGGGTGTTACTGGTGGAGTTATTTATAATGGTGACAGCCATCCTGCTGCTGCTGCTGCTGGCAGTCGTGATTATGAGCATGTTGGTGCTCATCAAAAAATAAATATGTTTGAAAACACTCCTTGCACAGGTCCCTGTCACCCTTACACTGATCCCTCCTACCCTTACAGTAGTCCTTCTCACCCCTCTTCACCCTTATTTTATCATTACAAATGCATAGTGTGCAAGGACAGAGAGGATAAATTCCTTAAAAAGCTAGAGGCTATTGCTGAAGCTGTTGAGGAGTTGAAATCCAGGAAGGGTGTCATACCATCCAAAGAGGTGAGGGAGTCATGCACTCCTATAGTGGCGATTAGGAGGAAGAGAAGAAAAATTAAACAAATTCTCTCCGTTCTGAAATCAGCAAAAATTGTAACTCCTTCCACTCCAAGAGTTGTTGAAGTTCAGGGGCCGCTGAAGAAGGTGGACATATTTGTGGAGCTTGGCAAGGAGAAGAATAAGGAACTAGAAAAAATCATGAATGGCAAGACGAAGGCTCAAAAAGAATACACCATACATTCATTTACCGCGAAAGACTTCACGAATATGACAAATATGCATGAGTGGTACGAGGACAATGTAAGTTTACTTTTGCTAACCTAGCCTTCCAATCTACTCTATGAAGAAGAATCTACACAGCAGATGTGTATTATGTTGCAATAGTTTGGTATTCTATTGTAACATAATACTCATCTGTTGCATAAGTTGCATTGGCTGGGTAATCTGTGAACTGATTTAGAGAACCCTCTGCATCAGATTCTTTCCACTGTGTTTTTATTCTTTAATATTACTAACCTATTTAAAAATTATCTTCTTATACCATACTGTGTTGATGAAATTCTCTACCTCATGAGGGGCAGGAAATTAGCGTACCCAGATGCTTTTGATGCTGCCGATAGGATAATGGAACTCAACTTCTAAAATAATTTCAAGGATAGGTACAATGATCTCTGTGAGCTAGCTGATTCCGGTGGCCTAGGATTTTATAAGTTAGTTTCTACATTCTAGTGGGATGAAGAAGCGATTAAATATGTTAGAGAAAAGAGGCCATATCCACATGGCAAGAGCTGGACCAAGGCAAAGAGAATCCTTGCAGTCATGAATGTGAAAGTCAAACATTTTCTCGCTATTGAGACACTACTCTACGAGGGAAAGATTAAAGTTTATGACTGCAAATTACCTGTCTTCAGCGAGGAGAATTTTTTAACCCACATGCAACCACTCTTAAAGTTGTTGCCCAAGTTATTGACGCAGAGTAAGATGATGGATCATTTGCCGGCAGAAGTCTTGATGAAGGAATCATGGATTTTTAAAGGTTGAAATAAGAACATTAAGCTCCATAGAAATAAAACCGGTGCAGCGTACGGGTCGTACTCGCTTGCATAATTGAGTGTTTGCTGATCGGTACAGAAATGATTGGTATGTGCAATGCCGATGTAGGAAAGATTCAATGGGTCTGGGCTTATAGTGTACTAACTAAATGGTTGGATCTCATGTATAAAAAAGAATATGTACAAAGATAGAAACGAACACGATACCAATTTTTCATTTCAAGTCACTTCACTTTACATGTAGTGGCAATAATTTTTATGTATGGCCAAGTTGAATTTTTATAATGCAACATATTTTATATATGTTGTAACAGATCTAATACCTGTTGTGACAAATTGATTATCTGTTGGAATATATTGGTCATCTGTTGCATTATGCAGATGTTTTCCAGTCTGTATGTCGCAATGGATATATAATCTGTTGCAACTGATAGGTAATCTATTGGAACAAATCAAGAAAGTAGGAAGACCTGTTACATAATTTCCAGCATATAACCTAACTAAATGGTTGAAGTCCACGTATAAAGAAGAATATGTACAAAGACGGAGATGAACATGATAACTATTTTTTATTTCAATCCACCTCACTTTACATGTAGTGACAATAATTTTTATGTCTGCGGATAGCTGAATTTTTATAATGCAATAGATAGTATATCTGTTGTAACATATATAGTACCTGTTATTACAGATTGATCATCTGTTGGAATAGGTTGATCATCTGTTGCATTAATAGAAGTTTTCCAGTCTGTTTGTCGCAGCAGATATCCAATCTGTTGCAACATAAAATCTATCTGTTGCAACTGATAGGTAATCTATTGGAAAAAATTAAGTAGGAAGACCTGTTATATAATTTCCAGTAGATGACCTACGTGTTGCATCTCATGTTGCAATATATGTCTGAATCTATTTGATAAGATATATCGTTTGTTGCAGCAGAAGTATTATCTATTACGATATTTGAATCTAGTATTCCATTTCAATTAACATGTTCAAAACTAAGGATTAATTATATTCATACACAACATAAAATAAGTTGAAGCCTTCGAAAATTACATGAAATAACTCAACAAATAAATGAAATGTTAAAATATCATTATAGGTACAAATGATCTGCTCTACAAATAAATCAACAAGTTAAACCAAGGAGGATAAGTTATTACATTGACGGAATCAGGCTATAAAGGTCTACACAATATGGATAAGTTGTTCTTCATCCGGCACTGCGGAATTTGACTATGGTCATCGTGGATCTTTAATGTTGCTTATGTACGACTTCTGAGCTTTTGCTTATCCGTATGTCCATAAAAAAGCAGCATATCTTTTGTGGAGTAATCCGGCATCAAGTCCATCATTTGGTACTTGTAATATATCGCTCAAATACTCAGCGTACGCGGTAACAAAAAGACTGCAGTCCCTACATTTTAAAAAAAACAGATAATCCATATCTTGCAGTTCATGTAAATGTTGTGAATAAAACTAAATCATGACACTTAAACTTACAAGCTACCAATGGTTTGTTGTGCAATTCCTTCAACATATTGTACATCTAATAAATTACCCATTTTATCCCGGTATGCTTCAATCGTCGATCAATCAGTACAAACCTTTTGGCCTACAAAGTCACTCATATCAAGGTAAGTAGGTAATATTTTTGTCAGCTTTTATATCTCAGACGATGGCCCAAAACATCTTCTTCATGACATCGAGTCATAAACTCGGATACGGCTCTCTTTTACAATGACGACAACTAACACCCAATGGAATTCATCACCACAATTGATTGGGATATACACTTTGTCGACCAAATGCCAAGGTAAGCTAGCTAGAATGCTAAAACCTTTGATGATGTTGATTAAGCATTCCTCATTTTGGGAAACTTTCGGCTGTTATTGACAATACCTATCGTAGGCTTTATTGATGTAAACTTTATACAAATAATTACCTGTCGTGTATCTGTATTATTCTTGTGTTTACAACTTGGCCTTCTTTTGGAGGTAGTAAAAATGACATCGATGTGCTGCACATATTATCAAACATTTTGTATTACATGACAAAAAAAGTAATAAGCAGATGTAATTAAATAAAGTATTGATTAATAGTAATATGTATGACATGTAAACCTCATCATTCCAGAAAGTTTGGGGCTGTGACATCAAATAAAAGCAATTTTTTATTCTGGGATGTGCAATAACAAAGTCGAACATAACAAAACCAAGACTCGATTCTTTCACTTTGTAGTGTTCGTCATTTTGTTTTCTACATGATGATTTATATGTGTTAATGCCATGCTCTTACAACAAGAATTGTATAAATCAATATCCATAAAATTAATTTATGTACCCGCTGGCATGATGCTTTAACAGCCCATCGGCAATCCATTCTGAATAGTCGTTGATCAACTGTGTTAGTTTTTTGAAGCCTCGTCCAAGATGTTGAACCCTTCAAATGGGTAATTCTTCTGTTCCCACAAACTGACAGACTTCACTTTTTCTTCTTCTTTGGAAGCAGTTGATGGATTATCACTATGATATTATGCTCTTCAACAGTATCTTTTATTGTGACATCCACGTGAAAAGCCAAAAATTGTTACAGATATATAACAAATTGTCCATCTGTTGCAATAGATGAGTCTTATATTGCAACATATGGATCATCTATTGGGATGAATTTGAGCAGTTAAATTAGAGCAGTAGGATAATTTCGAATAGATGGCCCATCTATTACAATATATGACTCAACTGTTGCAATGGATAACACATCTGATGCAACAGGTTAAACAACAGTTGTAACAGATGTATATATTTGTTTGCTAATTTTTAGCAGATGTATCATCTGTTGAAACAAATATGTTCCTATTTATTTGTTGGAACAGGTGATGTACATTCACCTTATTCAGCTTATGTTGCTCTCTTGTGGCCCTTGCATACTGAACAATGTAGCAAGACAAAGACAGAGGCATTGTAATATTGCCTTTTTTTATGCTTAACGATGCCTTGGAAGTATCTTTCCTTCTCCTCTTAGCCACCTTGATCTCTAGTGGAGTATATGGATATGAAATTCTCTTTGATGGAATGATACCCCTCTTATATGCCATTTTTTTTACAGAAACAATTAGTGCATTAGTGGCATTAATCACTCCATGGTGTTTCACCTTGCAGTCTTGACATTTGCATGCATAACCTTCGCTAGATTTGGCAAAATCTGGAGAAAAATCTATACAACCAGTATGATCATAATCATAATGGCTTTTTGAAAAAAAAACTGTAAGAGGAGCATCATTAGCCCCAACACCATCGAAAGATTTTCCCATGGATGACTTAACCACAAAATCACCCATTAAATCTGTGGCACTATTGCACTACATTCTCACAGGATAATGATCAATGCTGAAGGTTTTGACCAACTCTTCGGCGGAAGGGCTATTAGCATTTGGATCATCTCTTTTGATACATTCCTCTTCCCCGTGTTTATTACTGTAACACCCCATATTTTTATGTGTACTTATTCTATTTATATAGAACTTGATATATCTTTATGGTGTAGATGGAGTTCTAGATACTTCCCATGTGGTTTGATGTGACCAAGTATATACAAATTTTAAGTTAGATTAAAGAGTTAAGAACTAAAAATTGAGTATTTTGTTAAGGTGCTTTCTTGACTTACTTAAGCTAGTAGGTGGATCACTTACTTGAGCTATTTCGACCATGTTAATGGACCCAAGTTTATGGGCCGGATTTGATCCTATGTTAAGGAACTCATTTGGACCTAACTTAAGTAAAAGAAAAGGAAATGAAAAAAATCCCAACACTCAAATCTACAAAGGCTCATTTTAGTTTAGCCCAACTATGAATTAAATAAGTATGTACATAACCTACTAATACTTCCTTTGACCAACTTATTGGGACAAATACACTACCACCTACTTGAATTAATTTTGGCCCAAGTTAAAGGAAAGAAAAGAAGGAGAATGGGCAACAAAGGCCCAATAGTTTTGGATCCACAAAAGCCCAATATATTGGGCAAGTATATACATCATTTACTTGACAAAATATAGACCAAAAATAGTCAATAACTCTTTCAAGAGTAGCTTCTATATATGGATTGGAAATCAGCAATTTTTTCTCATTTCAACTTAGACAAAAATTTCAGCTTTCTAGGTCTTTCTCTCTTGCTCTCTCTTGGCTATGAAGTAACCCTATAGTTCCACAAGGGTTCTTCGGATTGACCTTCCTTCCAATCTAAAGGTAAGTGAATAATTCATGAGCTTGTACTAAGGAAACTATGTGTTCTTCAAGATTAATTTCCGGACAGCCCTCTCTTTAAGTTTTGATAGTCAATTGTTCTTAGTTATTAAGGGATTTCTCTTTTCTCTTTTGGTGTATATGTGAAGGGATTAAGCTATTGAAGAAATACAGATTAAGGACTAAAAT
>NC_061119.1:199462963-199563567 GCF_002878395.1 Capsicum annuum | reverse complement strand
GGTTGCTAATATTAGTTTTCCATATATTTCATTGTAGTTAAGTAATCCAAAAGGGCGGAGAGTTGAGTTGGTCTGGTATTGGAGTTTTACAACCAGGTATGTAAGGCATACTCTATTTTGCACTCTTGGCATGAAAATGGACACTTGTTCCATCGAGCAAGCTTCCAAGATTATCCTATAACACGTGATACATAATAGCACCGTATGATATCCCATGTTACTAATGAACTTGTTCCCACTCTCTAATGAGTTAAAACACCTCAATACACGCTTGCTACCAATCCTACATGTCTATTTTCACTAGTAAATTTCAGAATTTCTCCAGTTACTCAAATAAGACCCATGTGTTATTTTTAGCTCCTAAACACTTCATTAGTGTGTAAACAAATCCTTACTTCATTGTTATTGCATTGATTGCCTATTTACATATCTCTTATTCATAGATCATTGTTTCAAGGTACCATAATTTTATGACCACCGAAGTAACAATCTCAAAGGCTAATTAAACTAAGTAATGAAAATCTGTAAAATGGGTGGCAGCTCAGGGGCATAAGACTAGCATGGGCTGATCCTGATACTTTATATGTGGGTGGCATCTCAGGGGCGTAATCCTAGCATGGGCCGATCCCAATGTTTATTTATAGGTGGAAGCTCAGGGGCATAAGCCTAGCATAGGTCGATACTGATTTGTTATTTACCACTGATCAGCTGGTCATTCGTATCATATAAATTACAAAGATAATGAAGTAAGAAGGTAAAATAAGGAAAAAAATGTAATGTACCCTGTTCCATAAGTAAAGGTGGTCTCTAGCACTATTTTTACACTTGCTCCAGATTTTTATTGAACCTTTGTATCTTGTATTGTTACTTTTCTGCCTTGCATACTCAGTACATATTTTCGTACTGACTCCCCTTATGGGGGACCTATATTTCATGCTACAGGCATAGGTGCTTCGGCAAACACGCCTCCTCAGTAGGAGCCCAGGATATCCCTCTGCTATTGGTGAGCTCCAGTTTGCTTCGGGGCTTTCTGAGTCAGTTCTATATATTTTTGGTATTGTATAAAAGTTAATAATATGGCGGAGGTTTGTACCGTACTTAGCTAAGTTCTATGTATCGTCTAGAGGCTTTGTAGATCAATGTAAAGTTAAACATGGTAGTGTGTTATCTTGTAGATGTTATGGCCCCAACGGCCAAGTCCATTATGTATATAGTTTTAGGGCTTGTCATTTATATTTTTTTCATTAAGGCATTATATCTGTATATGGCAAAACCTTTGCCTATTATAGTTGCATGCATGTGAATTCCAAGGTTATGGGTTGGTTATCTCGAGCCTTCATGACTACAGGTGCCTGTCCGCCACAATAGGATTTGAGGCGTGACAATTATCTTCTACTCCTGATTGAGATAACACTTGTAAAGCAAGCTCATAGAGTGGTGGATGTAGCCGAGCTACCGTCCTTGTTCCTTTACTTGGACTTGATTCGGTTTCTTTTCTTTTGGGAGCCATATTATCTTAAATTAATAGGAACAAAAAATAGATTATAATTGATTAATGCATCATTAAAAAAGTATAACAGTAAATCAAACATGGATAATGGTAAAATAACAGTTCCAACAGACTATACATCTGTTGCACCATGTATGTTATCTGTTGCAACATATAACCGACCTGTTGCAATGGATGAGTGAACCGTTGGAAACAATAAAAATAGATCTCTAATCTGTTATACCAATTATTTTATCTAATGCAACATATAACCAACCCGGATGCAACAGATGAGTAAACCGTTGGAAACCATAAAAACAAATCACTAATCTGTTGCACAAGGTATTTTATCTGTTGCAATATATAACCAACCTGTTGCAAGGAATAGTAATCCATTGGAAACAGTAAAAACAGATCACTAATCTGGTGCACCTGGTAGTTTATCTATTGCAACCTACAACCAACCTGTTGCAATGAATGAGTAATCCATTGGAAACCATAAAAACAGATCACACATCTGTTGCACCAATATGTTATCTGTTGCAACATATAACCACCTGTTGCAATGGTAAGTAAACCATTAGAAACAATAAAAAATATCACTAATCTGTTGCACCAGATATGTTATTTGTTGTAATATATAACCGACCTGTTGCAACGAATAAGTAAATCATTGGAAACAATAAAAATAGATCACTAATCTATTGTATCAGGTATTTTATCTGATGTAATCAACGGATGAGTAAACCATTGAAAACCATAAAAATAGATCACTAATCTGTTACACCAGGTAGTTTATCTGCTGTAACATATAACCAACCTGTTGCAATGGATGAGTAATCCATTGAAAATCATAAAAACAGATCACTAATTTGTTGCACCAGGTATGTTATCTGTTGCAACATATAACTAAACTGTTGCAATGGATGAGTAAACTATTGGAAACAATAAAAATAGATCACTGATCTGTTGAAACATATCACTTATCTGTCGCAACAGATGAATGATCTATTTGATTGTTCATCTGTTGCATCAAATTTTCATAGTTGCATCAAATTTTAATTTGTTGCATTAGATGTTTCATCTGTTGCAACATCATTTTTATCAATACAAATAACAAATCAACCCAGAACACCAACACATCACACACACACACACTAAGAACATCAACTATGACCAAAAATCACCAACAAATCTGAATCAACAGTACGACAACAAGAAGAATAAATACCAGAAATTAGAGTTTTATTCAGTCCATATTTCAATACTAGAAGAGTAGTTGGCTCAAGTTCCTCTATTAAACTTTTACCTGTGAAAAAGGAAATGAAATGACGAAGAACTCAAAGTTACTATCGCCGGAGAAGTTTTCACGTCGATTGATGGTTGAAAGTCGAAAGAAAACTCGCCTGACTATTTCTTTCCAGAGGTTGAAGTTACCGGGGATTGAAGGGAGAATTTTGTAGAACTATTAGTTAGGAGAGAATTGAGAGAAGTTTTTTAGAGAGAGGAGAGAGACTGATTGATTTGGATTGAAGAGGGGCATGAGTTGATTTGTATTTTTGAAAAGATTAGCAAGTTTTGAAAATACTAATCAAGTCCGTAATTAACTTAATCAAGTTTTCTAATGATGTTTGACCCTTTAAGTTGGTCAATGTCACCAATCCTTCATTCACGACTTAAAAGACACCTTTTCTTCAATTTTTTCCACTAACATATGTACTTAGTATATCATTTTAATAATAAAATGCATATACACCAACATTTCTTCACTCATTTTAGTATTAAAATAAGAGAATATTTTCACCAATTTAGTTGAAGGGAGACTCCTATGCATAATAAAGGTGTGCTCTGCAATGAACCTCCACTTACTAACAATAATCGTTTAGGATCAAGTAGGAATTATTCGGGTTGTAATGTAGGCTAAGGGATGGGTTGAACTATTTTGGCCAAGAATAATGACTAACATCTCTAAGCGCTTTAATACATCACATTTTACAATTAACACCAATCTCCAACAACCAAATTACAGTATTTTTGTCTACCACCTCTTTTATTTTTTCCCCATGTCTTTTAAGTATTTTCACAAACACATGGTGGGCACATAGTTTACTACCACAAGAATCAATTTTTCTCTTTTTTCACAATTATGGAAATATTTTTAGCATAAATTATATCACAACCATCCACCACACATCAATTATACACCAATAACCATTACCTTGGGGCACAATTTCACCTTTTTCTTCTTTAATTTCTCAAACTCCTTACTCAATTAATTTATTTTTTCAATCAAAGTACTTAGGAGCTTTTTGGATAAAATTATGGTCTATCAAAGAAGTGAATTAGGCTACCTATGAGGCTACCAAAGAAAAAGCTAAGCTAAAAAAAAATAAGGCTATCAAAGAAATACCTATATCATCTCATAAAATCACATTCTTTATTTTGCTTCACACACACACCGGATAAGTTCTAGCTATCACATGCAACAAGGAATATCAAAAATCTCACACTCACATGGCACATGCTCAAATCAATAGGATCTTCATAGACTCCCAACCAAATCATAACACAAATTAAAAATTAAGCCACCATGAAAAAGAGTCACAAACTTGAGCCTAAGAGTCTAAAAGATTGCAATTCACTCTTTTAACATGCTTTTTCAAATAAACCCACTTGCATTATGTAATCAAAAATAGCACCAATAAGAATATCTCACTTATTCCTAACCTAAAAATTTTTAAATTTTGTCGAAATTTGGGAATTTCTCTACCCCACACTTAAAAACCTACTTTGTCCCCAAAGTGAATTTAAAAAGTATAAAGATAGAAATACTCCCTGAGGCCTCTAGGCCTAGCTAGTAGCATATTCTTTCATAAAAGAGATCCATGGGATCCCACACTCAATTTTTTTTTGTTGGCCATGCTCCTTAGCTCAAGTTTATGGTACTCAGACTTCCCATCAACCTGTGACTCAACAAAAAAGAAAAACTAGGTGAAATAAAAATTAAAAACTAAAAAGAAAACATACCTTAGCTTGGGTTGCCTCCCAAGAAACGCCTAATTTAGTGTCGCGAAACGACTCAATACACTTTTTCCTTCACCTTGAGGATATGAATTTCACCCCTAACTTAGCATCCATCTTTTTGCCTCGATCATAGGGTGGTCGTACAAAAATTAATGAATTGAGTAATAGAATGTTCTTGATAAACCACTCAGCCTTCAAGTGAGGTTTGTTTTTATATTGCTTATCCGGTGTAAAATCAAGAATATAGGATTCTTGTTTCTCATCTTCACACTCTTCCACTATTTTAAATGATTCCACAAAGAAGACATCATCTAAACATAATGTAGAAAAGTGCTTCGAGTGAGGCCCAATCAATCCTACTTCATAATTTACACAATCTACTACACACTCACTTTTATTCACCTTCTCAATTTCAGTCTCAAGATCAGGATGACAATTGAGTAGCTGCGACTTTTGTGTTTTCTCCATAAATTTGCTAATGTCCTCCTCATATTCTTCTTTGCTTAGCTACTGTAGACATAGTGGTAGTGGTAACTCCTCAACCTGTTCAACAATTTTAGTTTCCGAGTGCTCAGACTTCCTCAAATTATTTGTAATTTTATCTACAACAGGTTGGGACGTCACTTGTTCTACACCTCCCTTTGGTTCTTCATATATGCCAACAACTCATTCTGAGATGTTAAAATTTGTTTTATCAACTCTTCCAAATTGCTCATTTGAGGTATGGCCTGCATGTTTAATTGTTGTTGTTGGTTGGACTATGATTGAATTTGTGACTGAGTCAACCCCGTTTGATTGCAGTAGTTTATATAATTTTGCAGTTGCTCATAGCCCACAAACATTACTGAATCAGGATTTACAGCACACATATGTTCAGAATGATCACTTTGACCACAAGTCAAACACCAAGTTGCAGTCTGTTCCTCAAATAGAACAGTATCCGCATCATATTGTGAAGGCCTCACCTATGCACTTCCATCAAAATCTAGACAATAAGCCTCATGATGTGGTCCCCCACAAAAATAACTAGAATCGTCATCACTCAAAAACCATCTATCCTAGGATGACATCTCAAGAAAAGTGTGAGAAAAATAGGAATAAAGGAAAATAAAAAGAAACTGAAAAAAATAAAAACTATTTACAACTCAATATAGAAAAACTAAAATTAAGATACTTGCCTAATTGCAAGTCCCCGGCAACGGCGCCCAAAACTTAACAGCGCCCAAGCGTGCACGCAAGTGTACGTGGTCTTATCAAGTAATATAGTGACTTCAAAGAAGCCCAAGTATCGATCTCGCAGGGACTTGCGTTCGCCACCTATCTAATTCTAGTCTAACTAATTGAGAAAAAATAAACAAAAAGAGAGTTTGTAATTTTATAAATTAAAAATAAAATAAATAATGCGGGAAAATAAAAATCTTGGGACAATCAATGGAGAAAAGTCCAGGGTTAAAGCACTCCGAACAATCATACTATGTTATTGAATGTCATCCGCTAATTTGCTTATCTTGATTGTTGATTCGTAGGGTTAATTGTATGATCATGGTTTCCCAACCTATAATCTTTTACCTAATCTGGACATTACAACTACATTGTCGAGTGGGGATGTAATAATTCAATTAAGTTAATTAAAGCTATCGTCCTACTTATGAATCAAGTAAGGCATCTAAGTACCTCCCTATCCTAGACGCTAAGTTTAGTTCTTTATTTTATAAAAGAATAAAATCCCAAACTTTATTTATCCTGTGTTCTATCTCCCTATTCCCTCTCCCGAGATCAAAAGGTTGACAATATATGTATTTCCATAAAATAATTAAAATAAGAATAAACAAACAATAAAATATGATAAGCAAAATTAACGAATTTAATCCAAAATAATAGTAATCATATTCTTGGCTTTAACCTCGGAAAGGGGTTTTTTAGCCACTAATATTCATAATCAAGATTCAAATATTTGAATATATGATATGAAAAATTAAAGACTAAAAATAAAATGAAAACCTAATAAACCATGTAGTCGCCTCCGTATATAATTCTCTAAACAGTGTTCTCTCGTGGCTTGACGTGTTCAGTGAATATATTTCTCCACCCCCCTTTATATTCATAAAATTTTGTCTTGTCCAAATAATCAAAATGTCCAGCTGTATGCACATATATTTTCATCCTAATTTAAATAGGATTAGACGACTTGCACGTCAGCCAATAACAAGATTCCCACAATGCTCTTTATTGTTTCATTCCGTGTCAGCGCTGCTTTGACTTTGCACTGTTTTAATTTGAGCGACGCGACACGTTGTTCAACGCGTTGGCACATCAATGCAACGCGTTGAATTTGCATTGTTTCACTAAAATTTGTATTCAAAAATTTGGTTAAATGTGGAATGTTCTATCCTTTGCCCATGCCTTTTGTAGTATATTTTAAATGAATTTTGAGCCTTTTTATCATCAATATATCACTGTATTTAGTTCATCAAACATCCTACAGTATCATACACCACATATTAAAGATCAAAACAACACAATATTCTCAACAACAAATCAAAACAAGAGCTAAGATAAGGCAAATTCGCAATGATCATCCACTTATTTTTTTAACTCTTGACTTAATCAAATTAAACTTTGCACATTACAAATAAGTTATTCCACTCACAATTATACCATTAAAATATTTGGAACAAATTAAACACATTAGAATCCACCGAAACCAACTAGACACACACCTAGCTCAAACTAGTAAAACTAATTTTCCGGGTTCAACTCTAAATTACTCAATTAAGCACAAACTTGTTTGAAAAATACTTTGGACATCGTAATCACATACTTGGACACTTAAATGCTCATTTATATTAATATGAACACGTTAATAAACACTCAAATTGCTCTCAAAACAAGGCAAAATAAGCTAGAATAATGATACAAAAGTGAATAAAATTACCTCAGATACATTGCATTTGATATCTATGTAATTTAAAAAAAAAAAAAAGATAAGACAAATTTCAATAAATTATTCTACGCCACATTACCAAAAAAATACTTCAATGGATAACCTATCAGCTGAAACAGATGGGGAATCTGTTTGAAGACCTATTTAATATCTACCAATAGATATCTCACCTATTGCAACAGATGGACCACCAACACCACAACCAATGCCACTACCAATGCCACTAAGACCACCATCAATTCCACCAATACCAACAACAAGACCACCGACACCACCACCAAAAACACAAATACCAACACCAACAACAACATCTACCAACAATACCACAAACACCATCCAATAATACCCCAACAGTTAACAAAACACTGAGATAAAAACTAGGGTTTTCTCAGGTGTTTCCAACTTTTTTAGCATCAAAATACAAAATTGTTAACCCATTCTCGAAGATAATACAACTAAAAGTATTCTTTTTCATCATTAACTAAAAATCCCTAATTTTTAGATTGAAGAACAAATGTAGAACTCTTCTCAAACTCTATTACCTGCGAAGACAAAGAAAATGACAGATACAAGCGAGAATAAAGTCGAAAATAACAACTATATAGTCGAAAATGGGAAGAAAATTAATATGTTTTGAAGGGTTGAGAATTATGTTGAGTAGTTGTTGTTTGTACTGTTAAGAGAGAGAGAGAGAGAGAGAGAGAGAGAGAGAGAGAAGAAGGAGAACTTGAGATTTAAAATGAGGAAAAGTTTTTCCCGCAAATGGATGATTTGTATGGGTTGATTTGTAAATTTGGAAAAGAATGACAAGTTTTGAAATTGTTAATTTGGTCCGAATTGATCATAATTAAATTGTAAAATTTCAAGAGATATACTAGTTTTTAAAACATTAAGTTAATGAGAGATCTTTTCAACTCAGGGTGATCGATCAACGACCCGGGTCAGGATGAACGCAATACCAACACCAATTGTAAAGACTCAATTGAAGTTGCAGCTGATCCTATGAACTCATTCATTCATCCCTAGTTCCACCTAAATCAATTTAGGTACTATTAATCTTAACATTAAGTTAATGAGAGCTCATTTTAACTTAGAGTGATTGATCGACGACTCGGGTCGGGATGAAGGCAATACCAATGCCATGCAATTGTAAAGACTCAATTGAAGTTGTTGTTGACCCTATGAGCCCATTCATTCATCCATAGTTTGACCTAAATCAATTTAGGTACTATTAATCTTAACATTAAGTTAATGATAGCTTATTTCAACTCAGAGTGATCGATCGACGACCCAGGTCGGGATGAACGCAATACCAACACCATGCAATTGCAAAGACTCAATTAAAGTTGTTGTTCACCCTATGTGCTCATTCATTCATATCTAGTTCCACATAAATCAATTTAGGTAAGATTAATCCTAACATTCAGTTATTGAGAGCTTATTTCAACTCAGAGTGATCGATCGATGACCCGATTTAGGATGAACGCAATACCAATGCCATGCAATTGTAAATACCCAATTAAAGTTGTTGTTAGCCCTATGAGCTCATTCATTCATCCTTAGTTCCACCTAAATCAATTTAGGTAATATTAATCCTAACATTAAGCTAATGAGAGCTCATTTCAACTCAGAGTGATCGATCGACGACTCCAGTTAGGATGAATGCAATACCAACACCAATTGCAAAGACTCAATTAAAGTTGTAGTTGACTCTATGAACTTATTCATTCACCCCTAGTGCCATCAAAATCAATTTAGGTACTATTAATCTTAACTTTAAGTTATTGAGAACTCATTTCAACTCAGAGTAATCGATCGACGATCCAGGTCGGGATGAATGCAATACCAACACCAATTACAAAGACTCAATTGAAGTTGTAGTAGACCCTATAAACTCATTCATTCGTACCTAGTTCCACATAAATCAATTTAGGTATAATTAATCTTAACATTAAGTTATTGAGAGCTTATTTCAACTCAGAGTGATCGATCGACGACCCGGGTAGGGATGAACACAATACCAAACACCGTGCAATTACAAAGACTCAATTGAAGTTGTAGTTGACCCAATGAACTCATTCATTCATCCCTAATTCCACATAAATCAATTTAGGTACTACTAATATTAACATTAAGTTATTGAGAGCTCATTTCAACTCAAAGTGATCGATCGACGACTCGGGTCGGGATGAACGCAATACCAACATCATGCAATTACAAAGACTCAATTAAAGTTGTAGTTGACCCTATGAAATCATTCATTCATCCCTAGTTCCACCTAAATCAATTTAGGTACTATTAATCCTAACATTAAGTTAATGAGAGCTCATTTCAACTCAGAGTGATCGATTGACGACCCAGGTTGGGATGAACGCAATACCAACACCAATTGTAAAGACTCAATTGAAATTGTAGTTGACCTTATGAACTCATTCATTCATCCCTATTTCCACCTAAATCAATTTAGGTACTATTAATCTTAACATTAAGTTATTGAGACCTCATTTCAGTTCAAAGTGCTCGATTGACGACTTGGGTCGGGATGAATGCAATACCAACACCATCCAATTGCAAAGACTCAATTAAAGTTGTTGTTGACCCTATGAACTCGTTCATTCATCCCTAGTTCCACCTAAATCAATTTAGGTACTATTAATCCTAACTTTAAGTTAATGAGAGCTCATTTCAACTATCGACGACCCATGTCGGGATGAACGCAATACCAACACCAATTGCAAAGACTGAATCAAAGTTCTAGTTACCCCTATGAACTCATTCATTTATCCCTAGTTCCACTTAAATCAAGTTAGGTACTATTAATCTTAACATTAAGTTATTGAGATCTTATTTCAACTCAGAGTGATAGATCGATGACCTGGGTCGGGATGAACGCAATACCAATGCCATGCAATTGCAAAGACTCAATTGAAGTTGTTGTTGACCCTATGATCTCATTCATTCATCCCTAGTTCCAGCTAAATAAATTGCACTTAAATTTGTTTGAACAAACGACTGAGACAGTGGAAATTTCTAACAGATATTCACATCTATTGCAACAGATGACATATCTAATTTAATTATCATATAAACATTTATATCTGTTGTGACAGATGACTGAGCTATTGAAAATTTTCAAACAGATATTGATATCTGTTGTAACGGATGATATATCTAATTTAATTATCAAATGGACATTTGCATCTATCATCACAGATGACTGAGTTATTGGGATATTTAAATAGATATTGACATCTGTTGTAACAGTTGACATATCTAATTTAATTATCAAATGGAAAGGGATTTTTAAATAGATATTTGTATCTATTGTAACAGATGACTTTGTTGTTGGGATTTTTAAACAGATATTACTATCTGTTGCAACAGATGACATATCTGTTTGAAAATCTTTTTTTTCTTTTAATTTTAAAGAAAGATTCTTTCCGAGTAGATAAAGTAGTAAGCACTACAAAATGCGGTAAAAAATGATGAGTTTTTTTTTCTTAGATAACTCAAAAATGTGTTCATTGAGTAGTCTTATCTTCTCTTTTCAATGTCACAAGTCTTCCTCGTGCCCCTCAAATTATTAATGAATATTAATTATATTAATTAATGAATATTGAGACCTACGTCTACGTACATGATACATCTAGAATTATCTCATCTCTCCTCAGCTTCAGCCCTAAATTTATTTTATTCATCTCTCATCTTTTTTCCTCTCCTCTTTAGGTTAGGGTTATCATCGCCTTTTTTCTCTCTTTTCTCTTCTCTTTCTCATAAAGATCCTTTCAAGTCTAAACCGATCCATATCTTTCCTTTACGGAAATTATTATTTTGATCCCCTTTTGAAGTTAAGGTATGGTTCACTATTGCTCTTTTATTCTCGTCTTCTTCTTTGCAAGTTATTTATATTTGTTTTTTATTTAATTACTATTTACCCATATGATATTTATTTAAAAAATTTGAAGGAACTTTTTAGTGTTGAATAAACAAATCAAGAATTTTTATTACAATATGTAAAAAAAGTATTCTGTTGAGAGAAGTTTAAAAGTCTTGTTGGCAGTATTATTTTTTGTATGTATTTTATTTGTTTATTTGTTGTTTACGCTGTTATTGATGTTGTTGGTGGGGTTGGCATTGTTGAAAGTTGTAGTATGGTATTATTGATGGTGTTGGAGCAAATGATGTTTCTTCTTGGTTGTTGATGATGTTAGTGATGGTGTTGGAACAAATGTTGTTTGTTCTTTGTTGTTGATGTTTTTTATTTATTGTTTCATTATAGTTTATGTTGTTGTTGATGTTGCAACAGACGAAGCAACTGTTGGACTAAATCAAATCATCAGCAAGGCTGGTTTGATGTATTCCAATGGACTCCGCATCTGTTGCAACAAACTCCATATCTGTTGCAACAAACTCTACAGCTATTGAACAAATGAATAATTTTCTTTCTAAGACATCAATTTTTTTTCTTCGCATACATAAGGAACTGACAATTGATCAATTTTTGCCCGGCCATCATAAGAGGCTGTAGTAAAGATGGGTTCTGAGAAATAAGTTGCATGTAGATGGAACCACTTCATATGTAGGAGGTATATATTACTGATAATGTTATTATGGAAACACACATAAAGTACACTGATTTTGTGAATGTTGTTTTTACCGATTAGTCATCAATCATTCAAATAAGATATCTGCAATTTTACAGTTAAGTTTGGTAGGTCCGAACTGATAAGGCTGAGGGACCATGAATATGGTTCTGATACCCTGTTAAGATTTAATGTCGGTTATTGCTCATGTTTATTTGACAAGCATTGTGAAGAGATCTAGTTTTGGTGCCATTGTAAAGAGATTCAATAGCGATTGGACTAACTTTTAGGGTGCATTGGACTCTGAGAAGGCCTTTGAAGCCTAGCACTACATCTAACAAGAACGAAAAACCAATATAATTATTGCCCTAGCCCAAATTTATATGGTTGGATTGCTCGGAGTGATGATTATATTCCAGAAGATGCGGTAGAAGAATGCCTTCGAGGGAAAATGGGTGGTTGATAAAAGACTATATCATCTGAGAGCTAATTGAGACACATGATAGAAAGAAACTTCTAGTGAATCTGACCGATGAAATTATCTTAAAACATAAGAAATTTGTATTAAGTGCAAATATGAAAGTGTATCCGGTAATGAAAAATCTATTTGTTGTTTGTCTAAGAGAAAAATAGTTCAGATAGTTGCTTTGCTAGGGAGATATAACTAGGTAGCATGGTCGGGATTATCACCTAGATAGAAAATAGCAGAAGACCAAGAAAGCAACCTTAATAGAATTGAAGGTTGAAATATTATACAGTAAGTCAAGAAAACTTCCACCAACAACAACTTCAGTTAAAGTAAGGAATCTAAGCGAAGGCGGCAATTTCTAAATTTTAAATTGAATCTCATGCCTTCTTATTTGTTGTTCCGATTAGGTCCACTGTTGTTGACCTGATCGAAATCACAAACGTGATTGAAAGAAAAATTGAGTATCATCACTTCCATAGCAATATGGTTATAATTGATTGTGTTTTATAGCCTTAGCATGCTTTCAACATTTCTTGGAGAAGATCAGAGGCTTGCTTTAATTTGTGAATTTTGATAATTTTCAAGCTTGCCTCCAGCTTGCTGATTCTTTATTCAAGATGGTCGTTTCCATCTTTGAAGTTGGTCTAGAGTTCCTGATCTCTTGTGAGCTCGATCAGGAACACCACCTTAAAAGTTGTGGCATTTTAGAAGGCCTTCAGAACACTTTCTTCTGAAGCCTTAAAGGCTACATGGAGGGTTGTTGTGTTTGTTTTAGGTCAAAATATGTTGATGCACACTGAAGATGTGGTCCCAACAATTGAACAACACTTTTATCGAGCGTTTCTCAATGCAGCTTACTCAACCAATTTGATAAATTAATAAGCAAGGAGTTATGTAGTGTGCGATCTAAATCGACTATGCCAAGCCTATCAGACGTTACATATCTCCAGCCTCATTACCCTATCAAAAAAATCGTCCCGAGTTAGTGCACAAATTAAACGAGCTCAATCTCTCTGCCTTTCTACTTATCGTTCTTCTCCAATATAGATGACAAGATATCTGCTATGCAAAAGTCTACACCGTTGCCAGAAATGCTTGCCAAGGCGCAAGTCTTCAGATGGAATCAACAGAATCTCTCAATATCAATTGATATTGAGATATTCCTAGCCATGCCTTCACAAAACTTTTTCTACGATAAGAATTTTTGCTGATGACAAGATATCCGCCATGCAAAAGTCTACACCACCAGCAAAAAATCTTGCCAGAGCGAAAGTCTTCAGAAGGCATTATTAATAATCTCTCAATATTAAGGAAGTGTTGTACGAAAGTCACCAGAAGACATTCAAAAATAAGAAATTTTTCAGCAATGACTACACATAATTATCATCAATAACCTCAACAGATTCACTCCTCGTACAAAAGAAAAGGCAGAAATATTTTCATTTCTATTCGTATAACTTATTTATTTAACAAACCAAACAAAGATGAATTAAATGCTAGATTTAGTTCATCTTTGTTTGGTTTGTAAAATAAATAACATGCGAATGGAAATAAAAATATTTCTGCCTTTTCTTTTGTATGAGGAGTGAATCTAGTGAGGTTATTGATTCTGCAATTATGTGCAGTCATTGCTGAAAATTATTTTATTTTTGATTGTCTTCTGAAGAATTTCGTAATACCTCCTGAAGACTTTTGCTCTGGAAAAGATTTCTACTGGCGGTGTAGACTTTTGCATGGAAGATATCTTGTCATCAATAGAAATTTTTGCCGTAGCGAACGTCTTAAGAAGGCATGACTAGTAATCTCTCAATATGACTTGATATTGAAA
This sequence comes from Capsicum annuum, assembly GCF_002878395.1. Classification (NCBI taxonomy): domain Eukaryota; kingdom Viridiplantae; phylum Streptophyta; class Magnoliopsida; order Solanales; family Solanaceae; genus Capsicum; species Capsicum annuum. The sequence continues at coordinate 199,549,230 of NC_061119.1, read as the reverse complement.
GATTGTTGTTGATGTTATCTGAAGACTTGCGCCCTGGCAAGCATTTCTGGCGACGGTGTATACTTTTGAATAGTAGATATCTTTTCATCTATATTGGAGAAAAGCAATCAGCAGAAAGGTTAAGAGATTGAGCTCATTTAATTTGTGCACTAACTCGGTTAAATTTTTTTTATAGGGTAATGAGCCTGGAGTTACGTAACGTTTGATAGGCTTGGTAGAGTTGGTTTAGATCAACCGCTACGTAACTCTTACTTATTAATTTATCAAATTGGTTGAGCAAGTTGCATTAAGCAATGCTCGATAAAAGTGGGTTGTTCAACTATTGGGACCGCATCTTCAGTGTGCATCAACACATTTTGACCTAAAACAAACACAGAGGCCCTCCATGTATCCTTTAAGGTTTCCGAAGAAAGTATTCTGAAGGCCTTCTTTAATGCCACAACTTTGAAGGTAGTTTTCCTGATTGAGCTCATAAGAGATCAGGAACTCTATACCAACTTCAAAGATGGAAATGACCAGATTGAATACAGAATCAGCAAGTTGGAGGCAAGCTTGAAAATTATCGAAATTCACAAACTAGAGAGCAAGCCTCTGATCTTCTCCAAGAAATGTTGAAAGCATGCTAAGGCTATAAAACACACTCAATTAATCTATATTTCTAAGGAAGTAATGATATTCAATTTTCCTTTCAATCATGTTTGTGGTTTCGATCAGGTCAACAACAGTGGACCTAATCAGAACCACAAGCAAGAAGGCATGAGATGCAATTTAAAATTCAAAAATTGTCGTCTTCTCTTAGATTCCTTACTTCAACTGCAGTTGTTGTTGACGTACGTTTTCTAGACTTACTGTACATCACTTCAACCCTTGATGCCCTTAAGGCTACTTTCTTGGTCTTCTACTATTTTCTATCTAGGTGATAATCCCGACCATGCTACCTAGTCATAGCTCCCTAGAAAAGTGTCAATCTGCATTATTTTTCTTTTAGAGAGACAACAAATGAATCTACATTATCGAATACACTTTCATATTTTCACTTGATTCAGATTTCTCCTGTTTTAAGATAATTTCATCGGCCAGATTCACTAGAAGTTACTTTCTACCCTATGTCTCTTCTTCAATTAGCTCTCAGATGATATAGTATTTCATCAACTCCCCTTTCCCTTGCAGGCATTCTTCTTCGGCTCCTTCTGGCGTATAATTATCTTCTCGATCAACCCTTCCATATAAATTTGGGCCAGGGGAATTTTTATTGGTTTTCCATTCTTGTTTGATATAGTGCGAGGCTTCGAAGGTGTTCTCAAAGTCCAATGCACACTTAAAGTTAAGTTCGATCGCTATTGGTTCTCTATAATGATACCAACTATTGATCCCTTCTCAAAACTTGACATGCATAAACACGAGAAACAATCGTCAGTAATTCGTAACAGTGTATCTGCACCATGTTTATGAGGCCCTCAACCTTATTAATTTGAACCCATCAATCTTAACTATACAATCCAAGATCTTTTTTGAATGATCAGTGCCTAATCAGTTAAAGATCACATTCATAAATATATTGTACTTTATATGTGTTGTCCCGTTGACCTTATTAGTAATACTTCTTAAATCACACGCATATGATAGTGGATCCATCTGCATGCACCTTATTCTTCCTAGCCCATCTATGGCTTAAATTGAATAAACAAATCACTAGTAAGTTGCAACAGATGCCACATCTGTTGGAAAAGCAAACTGATATATCCATCTGTTGCAACAGATTGTCAATATGTTGTAAGTTATCTGACAGATGGAATATATTTTGCAGCAGATTACCCATCTGTTTGATTTATTTTAAAGCAATTTTCTTTTCTTTCCGAAATACAATAAAAGATAAAATGTTGTATTTAGATCCATTTTTTATTAATTTACATATTTGAAAAGTCACCAGTTTTATTTAATTAAGGGATATGAACAGTCGTGGCTTTTTATTTGACTAAGTCACCCCTTCCAATTCAATCATTTATAAATAGGTCCCTCCGACCTTCTTTTCTTACTCTCACTCGTTCTTTCTACTACAATTACAATACAAATATGGCTAATCCAGATTCGTACAAGAAGATTCATATTAAGTCTTTGTGGAAACTTCCAAGGCAGTTTGATGAACTTCAGAGGGATTTGGCCGACTTCGGAGCAAGGCTGAGGAGGGCCCTGCTGCTGCCGGATGAAAATTGTTCGGTTGACAATAATAATAGTAGTAGTAATAATAATAATAATAATAATTAGGTTATATTTTTTCTTTCTTTTAGCGTATGTATTTTCCTTTTTTATATCGGATCTACCTATAAGGGATTCAAAAATCTATGTATATGTTTGGTTTGGTTTGATCGGCTTTAAATTTTTAATTCTTCTTTAATATTTAATTATCATCCTATTTATTCCCTATTCTTAATATGTCGATGGTTGGACGTAGGGATTGAGCACTTGTGGCAACAGAGGGTGGTGAAAAGTCATGATTCTCCTAAAAATGATTCATAAATAAATAATAATGAACTAAATTATATACACAATTTACCGTAAAAGAAAAATTATTTAATTTTAAAAAAAAATTACAACATTGGATTAATTAAGCTATATGATGATTGTTAAAAAAAAGATGAATAGTCGTGACTATGACCTTTTGTCTAAACACATACAACAAACAAATAACATTGTTGATGCATCAAATTCCTCATCTATTGCGACTGATGAATCAGTTGTTAGGAGAAATCAAAAAAGCTCCTAAAATAGATGGTCGATTTGTTGTAACATATGGTATATTGTTGCAACAGATGGGTTATCTGATGCAACATATATACAATCTGTTGTCATAACTCAATAAAAAATGGTTATTATTTTATTAAATAAATGGTTATTGAAAACCAGGTGTTTTTGATTTTTAAATTGAGAAAAAGGTTATTTAAATTTAAGAACTAATTAATAATAATAAGATGAAAAGTCATGACTTGTCATCATAATAAAAAACTCACCAACTTGATTTAATTAAGTCATTTTTTTTCACAGAAAACAATAAGAAAATAAATGATAAACACAATTTAAACTGTAAAAAACTCACCAAAAATATTTTTATTTTTAAATCTATTTTATTAATTTATATAATAAAAAAGTCAGCAAATTTGAATTAATGATATGATGATAATTTCTTTAAAAAAAGATAGATTATATGTTGCAACAGATAGATTATCTAATGCAATAGGTTATCTATTTGTTGCAATGGATGATATATCTATTGTCACGGATGAGTTATCATATGCAACAGCTATATAATCTATTGTCACAATTCAATATAAAATGGTTCCTGGAAAGAACTAATTATTAATAATAATAAGCTGAAAAGTCATGACTTATCACAATATTGCTTAATTTAATTAAGTCATAACTTTTTATAGTAATCAAGAATGTCATTAATAAATGGAGGTGAACAGTTGCGCCTTTAAATCTGTTTTATTAATTTATATAATTAAAAAGTCAGAAAATTTGGATGTCATGATGATAATTTTTTTTTTAAAAAGATATATAGATAATATGTTGCAGCAGATATATTATCTGATGCAACAGGTTATCTATTTGTTGCAACAGATGATATATCTGTTGTCATAGATGAGTTATCTAATGCGACAGATATATAATCTGTTGTCATAACTCAATATAAAAATGGTTCCTAGAAAGAACTAATTATTATTATTATTATTAATAATAATAATAAGCTGAAAAGTCATGACTTATCATAATATTGCTAAATTTAATTAAGTCATAACTTTTCACATTGAGTAAGATTGTCATTAATAAATGGAGGTGAACAGTTGCGACGTTTTGCCTAACACATTCAAGTTCAATCCTCTATAAATAGGTCCCTCCTTACTCAATCATTCATTCTACTACACTTTATTTATTCCTTGCTCTTGTTAGACCTTTAACTACTTACTTTCTCTTCAAGGACTTGATAGCTTTCTTCTGTCTCTAGTAAGTTTTTTTCTTGCTTTTTGTGTAAATCTACGTTTTATTACATTCGAATTCTTTCTTTTCTTTACTTTATTTTTACGTGTATGTTTTGTCAACTTATGCATTTTCTAGATATGGCTGATCCAGTGTAGGATGTCGCTATTTTACGAGACGCCATACGGTAACTGCAAAAGGAGGTTCATGACTTGCAGTGGGAGTTGGCCGCCATCAGAGTAAGGAAGCTACAGGAGATCCGTAGGCTGAGGAGGGTGCTGCTATTGCCGATTGAAGATTGTTCGGCTGGCCATACAAATAATAATGATAATAATAACTAATCTTTTTTTTCTTTTACCTATGCATTTTATTTTTTTTGTTTAATAAAAATTTTATGTTTGATGCATTTGACGTTTTCATTCTTATTTAATTTTCACGTTGTCTATATCTTTTTCTTAACAAATAACATGTCTGTAATTAAGGAATAATTTGAATCCAGTATCAATAGCAAGAGATCAATATATGAGTTGAGTTATCTGTTGGGTTTGTGACCAGAGCTGTATTTTGTTGTTCGAAACAGATTATTTATTTATTGTAATAAAATAATTATCTGTTTCAATAGATAAATATTTTGTTGCAACTGATTACTTGTTTGTTGGAACAGATAACTAATCTGGTGCAACAGATTATTAATCTGTTGAAACAGATTACTAATCTATTGCAACAGAATACCCATCTATTCGATTCATATTATGGGCACCTAGAACCATAAATATGAATCCAACATAAGTCTACTGTTGCAACAGAACATTTATCTGGTGCCATAGATGATAGATCGGATTAAACAGATTGCTCTTATGTTGCATTCATGTTCGCGTGCTAGATATTATTAAAAAAACAGCACACTAGTGTTACGCAAATGACAAATTCAACTAAAAAATATAAGTTGACTTACCAAAGTCTCCTCTCAAGTAAATGCCAAAGTTGAAAGTGATGTACGAAACAAAATTTAACATAAGAAATTGGTCAAAGAGCAGCAGTTGCGATAACTACAATGGTCAACAAGAAGAATATGAAGATGATAATGAAGTATAAGATGATGATAATGAATCAGAAGATGATGAGTAAAGCAGCAGCAACAATGAACAACAAATATCGTGAAGAGAGAGAAAATAACAACGGATGAAAAGAGAAAAAATGTATTTTTCCCTTCGTTTTCCATTATATTAACTAATATTTGGGTCAAAAAGTAAATTAAAACTTGTGGGTTATTTTGAAATTTTCCCAAACTTTCTTAATTTATAATTAAGTAATTGTCACCTCCACTCAATTATTAAGACTTGTGTCACCTACACTTCACTTTAAAAAAAAATTATCACTTGTAACCCAAAGCCCCATGTTAGTGGGTATAAATTGTGGTAAAAGATAACTATTAGTTCTTGTAACTCATATGACCATTAATTCTTGTAACTCTCATGATCATTAGTTTTTGTAACTTCATAGTCATTAGTTTCATGTAACTTATGTAACTTTAAGACTATTCATCTACCCACATTACTACCCTTTATTTATCCTATTCAATACAAGGATGAATGTCTCACCTATTAATATTGGTGTTTCTTCATTTGTTGTGTGATAAGAAAAAAATGATAAGTGTGAAAAAATATTATTATGTGTAGTAGAGAAAGAAAGAGTTGAGACATAGAAAATATTCTAAGTCTTCAACTATATTTACTATACAATAGAAAGTAACTATATTAGTGGAAGAGAGAGTTGAAACAAAGAAAATATTTTAAGTCTACAACTATATTCACCATACAAAAGAGAGTTTTCTATGTGGAAGAAAAGTGTTTTTATGGTGGATCTTTGGACTCTTCAACTAATCCGGAGTTGATTGAGTTGTACATCATTGATGGGTTGCTGTATACTGAAAGGGAAAAGTCAACAGATATACTGTTGGATCGGTGTAGATTATACCGTAATGGACTTGAATCCCCTTAAAAAATGAAATATTCGTGCCTCAGCCAAGAAGAAGATCATTTTATTTTTATCGATTTTATTATTTCAGTTGTAATTTATCGTAATTGTGGTATATTATATCAACAATGACAACAGGGGTGTGTGATTAATCAGGTGCAAGGACCTCTCAGTAGGATTCAAACCCAGATGAAGTTTTGACTATTGATCAGAGAAAAAAAAAGGCAAAATAGCTCTGTGGACCCTTATACTTGTCTGAGTTTATAAAGTGAACGTCTCTACTTAGCCTTTTCTCATCTGAACCCCTGAACTCATCAAAACACAATATTTTAAACCTCTATGATTGTTGACCAAGCTTATGTGGCACATAATCAGCTAAGTTGGACGAAACGCATGAGTGCACGCACATGGGTGCGAGTGAGGGACATTTTTTGGTCAATTTTATATTAAAAAAATAAAAAGAGAAAAAAAGTCACCGGCCCCTCCCCCTATCCCACCCACCCACCCACTACTATATCCCCAAAGTTGTCATGGCCAACGCCATTAAATCCCACCACCACCACTACTACAGCCCAAGGTTACCATCCTCATTGCCATTATAGCCCCCCTCAATAACCCTTAATCGTCCTCCTCAGCACCAAGCCATCGCTATTTAAGCCCCTCCTCCTACCCCCAAAACTCTCCAATCGTCTTCCTCTACACTATTGCAGCCTCAAGGATGCTCCACAAATAAAGAATCAGCCCCTCCTCCCCCCATATTTTCCACCCCAACAAATGTTCTTATCCTCTATTGCAAATCAAGATATGCGTAGAACAGAGGCAAAATTGTCACATGATATACACAACAGGTCTAACTATTTTACAGGTATTGATTGAATTTGTGTAATGATTTTACAAGCTTTGTTTAAGTTGTACCTCCCAAAAATTGACATCTTTTGACTAGAAATTAGTTGATGGAAGCTTAAGCAGGGATGAAGTGGAAACGATTATGGCTAATTTGGGTATTTGCTAATCCTGAAAGTGTGAAGATTCAGGAAAGGTTGGATTCTAATGACATTTTTGACCTTTTTGGAGAGGAATTAGAAGCCAAAGAGCAAGATATAAAAGAAGCTTTTGATGTATTTGATGAGAACAAATATGGATTTATTGATGAAAGGGATTTGCAAAGAGTTTTTTGTGCCATGGGATTAAAGGAAGTTGTAGAATTGGATAATTGCAATAAGATGATCATGGCCTTCGATGAAAATAGAGATGGTAGAATTGATTTCTGGGAATTTGTCAAACTATTTATTTGATTAATTTTTTAATATTTAATTTTATGTGGCATTTTAAAAATGACATGAAATTTAATGCAGCATTTAAAAATGATGTGGAGCTGACATGAAAGCTGACATGGCAGCAATTGTGTTACACACATTGAAATAGAGTTTAAAATATTGTCTTTTGATGAGTTCAGGGGTTCAGATGACAAAAGGTTAAGTAGAAATGTTTACTTTACAAACTCAGACAAGTACAAGGGTCCATCGAACTATTTTGCCAAAAAAGAATGAAGGGATCTTGCAGGGTTTCTAAAACTATCGTGTTGTTAGATAAACTTATATAAAATGTTGATTTCATTCAAAACATTGATTTTGTCTTTAACATATTTTATAATTAATTTTAGATAATAATTTCTCAATGAAAAAAAATCTCAAATCTTAAATTGAAATATCATTTTACCCTTTAACCTTATTTTTGAGGTCTGAAATTAAGGATTACATAGAAGGAAATGAAGATGGAGATCTGTAAAGAGAAAGAAAGATCCTTGATATTTTGATAGAAATAATTAGAGTTCAAATTACCTTATACTACTTCTTTCTTATTAATATTTAAATATTAAAAATAAAATATTTAAAAATCTTATCTATTATAAATACTAAGAATCCCTGCTAATGTAAAATAGTCATTCCACTATCAATTGGTATTAGTTAAATCTCATACCACAATACTTAATTTAATTATCTTTAAATGGGAACATCGTGCATATTAGTTATTTCCAATCAAAAGTTTTTAAACGAATCGTAATACTTAGAAATTAAATTTGCATACATTATCTCTTAATTATTATCATCCTCAAGTTAGGTTCAATGAAACTTTAGAAAAGTATCATCCCCAATTGTACTTATTATACATATACATGTTGGAATGCATGGTTTAATTTTTCAGTGACTGTAACTTTGTACTTGACAATTTCAGAAGCGGATTCAGAATTAAAATGGATTTAACTTTAAGATTCTTTACAAGTATCCAATATATTTTAAAAGTTGTGTAATTCTTATTTATTATTTATTGTAATTTCTATCAATTTATGCTACAACTCTAAAGTATTGAGTTCAAATATTTTCGGTACGGTAATGATGTATCCGTCCCTTAACTTGGAGGTATTAATATGCAATTATATTCACATATTGTTTGAAAGTTAATTTAGTATTGATAAATTAATTTTTTTACATTTTTATTTTTTTGTTGAGCTTCCATGGAGAAGAAATGGTTGAAAGTTTAGAAGAGTGAATTAACCGTGAACGTACAAGTTTCTTTTATCTTCTACCGATATCAAAAAGCCGAACATATCAACTCCAGATTCTTTTCGATACATGTGTCATCATAATTTTCATTTGGTTATGTTGAGTTATTGTTTTCATTTAAATTTATCATTTGCAATACAGAATTTATGATATGTATTTTAGGACTATATTTTTTTATTTTTAAAATTTTATGCTACCTTTTTAGAAATTTGGTACTAAACAAAATAACGTACACATAATAATTTATTTTTCATATACGTTTATTTTTAATTAACTCTTGATACACGTGCAACACACGCAGTCTAAATTAGTATATATTAAAATATATAGCTGATTATATAAACTAACATAACAGGTTAAATAGCTAGAAAAAATATAATTGAAAAAATTAAAATACTAGCTTATTTATTAAGATCAAAATAAAAAAAAACACACATTTTTGAACATTTTCTTATTATTTGAAAATAAAAATAAAACACATCCTAAAATATAACTCTTTTTTTAAATCCTTTTTCACAACTTTGTTAAAATGAAACCAACCAAAAATGAAATAAAAAATAAAATAATGTTTTGACACAAATAAATATTTAATGTCAAAAAATAGGTTAAAGTTCGCGGAGGATCAAAAATAACGTGTCTACATTTGCCTGTCTTTGAAAATACAGAGAGTTTTCATACAAAGAAGTAGACAAGAAACAGGTTTTTATCCTCCGATTATTTGAAAAGGGAGAAGAAAGAAAAAAGAGATATAATCGAGTCTTAATTTTGGACCGCCTACATATTTCAGATTATAAGGAAATCAGGTCACCTATAGTTTAATGAGGTGAAATAGTGAGACGGTGAGTTAGAGTTCGAGTGAGTTTCCATGTATCTCCGATTCGCAGCTTCTGTTTTTACATCCCAATGAAAAACAAAAATAAAAACTAAAGATATAAGTGAAAGATCTTGTCTATACAGCTTTTCTGGAATACTGACTTGAATCTCATGACTTATCATATGATAAGATAGTCGTTATTTTGAGTTAAACTTGAAAATGAAATGTTTCTCTATGCTGACTCTTGGTATTAGAGAGGAACTTAAAAATTGCCATATTCTTCAAATGGGTACTTTCAACTTTGAAAAATGAAAATCGCCCTGTTCCCTAGGTGCGCTCTTTAGCTTGAAATGAAAACTGACTTTATTCTCCCGATGGGTCTTCTGAACTTGAAATAGAAATTGATCCTATTTTCCAGGCGGGCTTCCTGAGCTACAAAACTGAAATTAATTCCTGTTCTCAAAATGTTTTCCTGGACTCCAAATACGTAGTGAACTAGAAAAGTACATACCAAGAGAAGACACGCAAAAAAGATGGGTTAGAGAGAGAAATGCTCTGACTTCTTTCTGAACTCTAATTCCTTTGCACTGTTACTTTTCTTTTGTTCATCAATATGCAATCTGAAGCTGCTAATAATTTAGAGCAACCTTCTTATGGGGGCCCATTGTACTTATAAAAAGTAATGGGATCTCCACAGCAACCCCACCAGCAACCTTATGTAAATACTATTACCTCTACTTTTGATATGGGGGATGAGATAGTGCAAGAACATGATGGCTCCAATTTCATCCCTCTGACTGCAGATGATAAGGACCGCATCTATAAGCCATGGCAGAATTCCCTAATCATCAAGCTTATTAGGAGAAGAATGACCCATCAACTTCTAAAACAAAAGTTAACCAACATTTGGAAACCTACTGAGGAAATTAATTTAGTAGATTTGGGTTCAGAATACTTCCTGCTGAAATTTGCCAAAGAGCAAAATATGAATCATGTATTACATGATGGCCCTTGGTTTGTGCAAAATGGCTATTTTTCAGTCCAAAGATGGGAACCCAAGTTCGTGGCTTCGAAAGCAAATGAGGCATATACAGCACTCTGGCTTCGTCTACTAAAGCTACCAAGTGAGTTCTACGACTTTGAAATCCTACGCAAAGTAGGTGATAGGGTTGGTCTGCTGCTACGGGTAGATACGTGCACATCTATGACTTCTCGAGAAAGGTATGCAAAGTTGTGTGTTCAAGTGCCGATGGAGCAACCTCTACTCCATCACGTATATATTGGATCCCACATACAAGAAATACACTATGAGGGTTTCAATATGTTATGCACCTTGTGTGGTAGAGTTGTCCATCAAACAAGGTTCTTCCATTACAAGACATCGCCACAACTGCACTGTACCGATGACAAGCCAATGGGGATGAATAATGTTCCAACCATCGAATCGAAATGAAAGATTGTGTAGTTTAAATCTGCACCACGACGTCGGCCTATGAACCACAACGTTCCGGCCTCATCATCAGAGACTGGGAAGCGTCGTGGCAAAGGTAAGTTTTCTTCTACAAATGACTTTACGGCTATACCAGCAGTGGCGGTGGTTGATGCCCTAGGTAAGTCAACTCAGGGAAACCTCTCAAAGCCCGCCCTTTCTAAAGCACCAATGATGTTTCAGCAAAAGGAAAATGAGGTAGGGCCCAACTGTTTTAACATCTCTATTAATTGTGAACTTTCTACCACATCTGAGAATAATATTAATAATATGGCTTGCCCTCTTAGTACCTTAATTAATAATAAAAAAAATCTTCTCAATTCTACAACTCTTGCTTGTACTGTTGAACCATCACACGCGGCTGTCATGCAGCACTTTACTTCTACTGATATTCCCTTTTTAAATGACCTGCAGCATACTAATGATTGCCTTTCAGGTCTCAATTCATCCATATCTCCCACTTTAGCTTTAAACATATCTAATATAAATACTACAACTGTTCTAAACTCTCTTCCCCTATCATCTAACTTACACATCTCAACTGCATTAAATAGCAGCAGCTTACCTACTCTATCTCCTATTTATAATAGCATTCCGCCATCAGAATTGTCCCTACACAAGACTTCACATACACCACTCCCCTCAAGGTCCTTTTCATCAACTAGTTCGGATAGTGAGAATGGAGAACAACTCAGTGCCTGTGGAGAACAACCTGCACAACCGTGCAGTGTATATGTCGATGAATCCACAACCCCCACAACCTCGCAGTTCTTGGCTAGAAATGGGCCTAGCGGTTCATGCTTTAACTTTCAACCTCCATATCAACTGGAAAGTTGTTGTAGTGATGATAAAACACCCGGTGGATCTGGCACAAATAATAATGGAGGGAATGAGATTGGGTTTGGATGCTTTCATGCAACACTAATTAATAATGGAGCCTCCACCGATCCCACCACCAATGATTTCTTATGTGGAGTTCCCTTTCTACCCCGGTGGATCTGGCACAAATAATAATGGAGGGAATGAGATTGGGTTTGGATGCTTTCATGCAACACCAATTAACAATGGATCCTCCACCGATCCCACCACCAATGAATTCTTATGTGGAGTTCTCTTTCTACCCCCAACCTCAACAAGGAGTGACACCATGGATCTAGTAGTACACCACCATGTTGTCCACGGTGGTCAGCTCCATGCATGTGCCAACATTCCCTCAAAGGACTACTCCTCTAACTACTCCTCTACACGCTCACATGCCTTCAGGAAGTCAGGAAGAAATAGTAGGAACGGGAGAGAAAGCTCTGGGAACCACCATGCCAGAATCAGTTCTCTTGGGTCAGGTACGGGTCTATCTCCTGAAAGAATGGTTAGAAAAAAATATTCGTATAAACTATCTCCCAAATATGCACAAATGCTCTCTCCACATATGCCCGACGTGTAATCCAACAATGGAGAGGTATGCAATAGTGCTAAACCCTTCCTTGAGGGAGAGGTATGAAGTTCCTGTTCCACTCAACCGCCTTATATCTATGAACTTTATTATTTGGAACTATCGTGGGTCTACAAGGCCATACTTTAGAAGAAACTTTAGAGAGCTTCTGGATTTTCATAAGCCGGCTCTAGTCGTTCTTCTTGAAACTCATCGGGAAAACCATTAGTCTCTTCCTCATGAGTTTCAGTTTTCAAGTATCATAGTGACTCCTGAAACAGAATGCGTAGGTGGAATTTCCATACTTTGGCATGATGATATCCTCACCATATCGGCTATAGGGATAACTCCTCAAGAAATTCACCGCAAAATCTAGGTAATCCCTTCTTGTAAAGAATGGTTATTTTCAGCCATTTATTTTAATAATATTATCTTCGATAGGATTCAATTATGGGACAACCTACAAAGAATGGCGGATACTACCAACAATGGTCCGTGGATTATTGCGGGCGACTTTAATGATGTTCTCTTTAGCTCCAAAAAATTTGGTGGGGTTAGCCCGAACAAGGGAAGGACTAATAGATTCCTTAATTGTTTAAATTACTGTAATATGATCGATTTAGGCTATACTATCAGTAAGTATACTTGGACAAACAAACGTTAAGGAGGCAATACCATTCTAGAACGTTTAGATAGAATTGTTTGTAATTATGAATGGTTGCATATTTTCCCAAAATCGACTGTTATTCACCTTTCTAGAGTTCAGTCAGACCATTTCCCCCTCTTACTGAAACTAAATTCCGCAAGACATATCCCTAACAAACCTTTTCCTCTAGAAACTATTTGGTCGTCTCACCTGGATTTTCCAAATATTGTGTCAACAGCCTGGGAATCTTCTAATAATGTCTTGCTCCCAGCCTCTGAGCTTTTTGCTAGAAATATCATGCTTTGGAACAAGCAAGTCTTTGGAAATATCTTTTCCAAGAAAAAAGAATCCTTGCCCGTTTAAAAGGCCTTCAGAACTCTCCTCATTATCCAACTAGTATTTTCCTTCAAAGTCTTGAAGAATCCCTTCAAGACAAGTATCAAAGTCTCCTTATAGCGGAGGAGGAATTCTGAAGGCTCAAGTCCAGGATTCTTTGGCTAAATAATGGTGATGCTAATACAAAGTTCTTCCATATGTCAACCCTGCAAAGAAAGAGAAGGAACCGTATCACTAGTTTGCGGGATACTCTAGATAACTGGTTAAATGAGGACTATCTCATCAGTAACCTTGAGTTTTATACCTCTCTATACTCTTCTGATCTAAACACATCTAGATGGTCACATGAACTAGCCAACTCTTGCTTCGTCCATGCGGATATGGCCTCGGCCTTGTCGGCTCTCTTGCTCCGGAAGTAAGTGATTGATGCTATCAATTCTTTTAAGCCATATAAGGTGCCTGGACCTAATGGCCTACATCCTTTTTTCTACCAACAATACTTCCACTTTTTTAAGCATACAAAGGCCAGGGACTCTCATTCTCTTATCAAAATAGACTTAGAAAAGGCTTTTGATAGATTAGAATGGACCTTTATACGAGAAACCCTTCTCTATTTTAGATTTCCACTCGATATACGAGAAACCCTTCTCTATTTTAGATTTCCACTCGATCTAGTTAACCTAATCATGTCGTGTGTTACCACATCCACTATATCTATTCTATTTTATGGGAATGCCATGCCTAGTTTTTATCCAACAAGAGGAATATGTCAAGGCGATCCTTTGTCGCCATATATCTTTATTCTGTGTATGGAAAGATTGTCAAGAGCAATAGATGAACAGGTGCAACTTGGTCGGTGGATACCGATAAAAATTTCATCGAAAGGGCCACCAATCTCTCATCTCTTTTTTGTGGAAGACATTATCTTGTGCAATAAAATTAAAAATCATTCTTGCCAAGATATTATGCACACTCTTTCTACTTTCAGTGACCTCTCGGGTCAGAAAATTAGTACTGCTAAATCTAGGCTTTTCTTCTCTGAAAACACACCAGCCAGAATAAAGCAAAGCGTTTGCTCGCTAGTAGGAATTGAGGAGGGATCACACTTTGGTAAATACTTAGGTTTTCCACTTACAAATTCCAGGACTTCTAGGGGTGATTATCAATTCCTAGTCGATAATATCATACGCTGATTATCGGCCTGGAAGAGTAAATTTCTTTCTCCCGCGAGTCGACGGACTCTCATCAATTAGGTGTTGAATGCTCTTCCTAACCACGTCATGCAAATTACTAAGTTACCTTCCCAAGTGATTAAAGGAATGGAAAAGTGTAAAAAAAAATTATGTGGGGTTCTTCTGAATCTCGCAAGAAAATTACTCTTGTCAAATGGTCCAATGTAATGAAGCCTAAGAAGGAGGGTGGTTTGGATATTCAATGTCTAACAACTAAGAACTATTCTCTCCTAGCCTCGACCGCATGGAGATTATTTCATGCTCACGATTCCTTTTTGGTTGTGCTTCTAAGGAATAAATATCTAGGTCGATCAATAAATTTGTCCTCAACTTGTAAAAACCTTATGGTGGGATGGAAGCACTGTCAAGAAGGAATAATATGGCAACCGGCTAAAGGGAGGCATATTAACTTTTGGAATTACCCATGGATAAAACCGAGAATCACTTTGAGATCTGTCATTTATGGTCACTTAGCGGAGTCTGAAGAGTGCAAGCGTATCGCTGACTATAGAAACGGTAACACTTGGAACTTGTCGGCCATTTCTTTTGTCCTCCCTCAGGAAGTGACTAGTCAAATTTTTGCCGTCCATTTCCCCACTTTTGCAAATGCTTACGGCCGTATTAAATGAGGACTTACACCCACGAGGAATTTTACTGTTCAATCTTGCTACAATCAAATTAAATCCACTGATAATAATCATACTCTCCGGACTGATAGTTGCTGGTTATGGAACCTAACTATTGCCCCTAAGATTAAATATTTCCTATGGTTTTTAAGTTTGAATAGGCTTTCCACTTCTTCTTACTTGCACCATATTTCTTGCCTGGAATCGCCTGTTTGTAGAATTTGTCAGCAAGGAGTGCCCGAGACTTTATATCACTTGTTCTTTCCGTGCTCGGGTCTGGGATACTTCTGGGAAAAGCTTAGTACTTCAATAGGCTTGGGATCCTCCCTTTTGAAGCCCCCGCAATTCTTCTACTATACCTCTACTTTTTTCTATTGGCTTAAAGATAACGCCAACAGATATGCTTCCACCTCTCCCCGACTACCGCTGGGAGTCCTGCTCCCTTACTTCTTGTGGGTTATTTGGACCCAACGTAACAAGTGTATTTTTTATGGATATGGGACTAAACCATCACCACTCTTCGCCATTAATTTAGCTGTGGAATATTGGTATTTGGCAAGAAACTTACACACTACCAGTATTCCCATCACTGTTTATGTCAAATGGAACCCTCTTAAAATGAACAATCTCAAGTTGAATACTGATGATGCTATATCTTCTGAGCATAGCATTGGCGGGTTAGGGGGGTTTTCCACAGGGGCGAATGGGTTATGGGTTTTACTGTTTTTACAACTATTCAGGACATAACTCATCTTGTAGGTTTGCAGCTAGTTGTTAAACATAATTTCAAATTTCTCAAAATAAATGTGGATTCTAAGTAAGTTGTAACCATGTTAACAAGTGCTAATTAATTAATTGACAGTTTTTCGCTTCTGGATGATTGCAGGTACCCGCTCCTGCAGATGGGTAATCCGGTGGTCAGCTCGGTCTACAGGGAGCAAAATAGGCTAGCTGATGGCCTGGCAAAACAAGCCGTCTCTACTGCACTACCATCCAGTTTATATCATAGTACTTTGGTTATGGATACTATCTCCACTTTTTGGTCGCCTCCTCAAGATTTAATGTAGTTCTTGTAGGCTGATATGCGAGGAGATCTTGCTACTAGGTGTGCCAAATCTGCAGTAGTTTTACCGCCTAGTGTCTCTATTAATAGTCCTACTAGTTCTACGGTAGTCCCTAATGGATGGTCTGTAAATATTGCACTACGTGCAGATACTACGGTGGCTATGCTACCAACTTCCTCCCTATAGTTTTTTTTGTTATGAAGCTAATATATATAAGTATCCTAACTACCAAAAAAAAAAGTATGTACCATTTTTCTTGGATGATTTATTTTCTTTGGACACCATTGATAAAAGGGGGAATCTCATCGAGCTAGGGATGCAAATCAGTGAATTTCCTCTTCATCAACGAAAATGTTGGTTATTAATGCAACAGTCCTACTTCTCCGAGGAAATTCTGTCGATATTTTCTTTCAATGTCTTGTATTTTTCTACATTTGATCACAATATGTCCTAGTATCGGATTTGTTTTTGAGAATAGAGTTGTAAAAGATAAAGATTATTTTGATTTGCTAAACCTATACGAAGCCTTAAAGAGAAATGACGTGGATTTTTAACCCAACTTTGCTATTTTAAATAAGAAAGTAAAATTTAAAACATATTTTTTTTCTTTTTTCAGATATTTCTCAACAGCATGGCACCATATTTGATGCCCTAAAAATTGCCTTAGAACCTCCAGAAAAGCTAAGGCAAAATCTTTCAACACTATAGGTAATTTGGGACTGAAATGTTACAAAGACGCGTGACAACCGTGAAAATATTGAAAAAAGTTTTACGAGATGGGTCCTTAATGCAGGTTGGTAAATGGTGCCCCTTTGATGGAGTTAGTAAATGTAACACGTGTTTGAATACACCATCTTGATTATTACCAAAAAAAAAAAAAAGTTTTCATATGCCTAAATATTCGAGTAATTTAATTTAAACTTTGAAATATTAGGCTAAGGCTCAAGACTATAAACTTGAAATTTGAAATAAAAACTTGAAGCTTATGCATTTCCATTTTTGAAACAACATAAACGGACAAATATATCTCCGAACTATCATAAATGGTACGTATATACCTTTCGTCATATTTTGGGTACCCATATGCTCTGTAGACACTAAAATTTTATGGACTCTACAAAAAAAAGTTCAATTTTTGTTAGAATTCTTGGAGCTACTTTACCCTAAATCTAGTTTGGTGACTACTGTCTATATAAAAGGGGCAAATATCTCTTTAAAGAGGCATCTCCAAGATCCACAAATTCATCAGATATTCATAAAGAAATCAAATATCTTTAGATAATTTCATAAACTCATGAAATATCACAAAAGGATTAAAATCTTCTCTTTTTGATAATCAAATACATCAAGAAGATCCACAAATCCTCCTTTCATTGAGATCAAATTCCAATATTCCTATGTTTGAGAAATACGTCACTAACGACCCTTGAATTACAGAAAAATCTATATCAAATCCAAATATGCCTACGTTCGAGAAATACGCTACTGACAAGCCCTCGAATTACAGTGAAAATCAAGAGAGAAAACCCAAGGTGGAACAGATTTGTACCCACATCGTTTATCAAATAAAATTCTTGTTTCTTCATATTTTTATTTGTGATTGCAATTTATTTCAGTCACCATAAAAATTTGTTGGAAACATGCCCGTATCGTTAATGAAATGGTACGTATATGTCCCTCACACTAACGGTAGGAGCATATATGTACCTAAAGTATGACGGAGGATATATACGTACCAATTATCATAGTTCGGGGATATATTTATTCCTTCATCATCTTAATATTTTATCCCAAAAAATTAACGCAAATCCACTATCCGACCAAATAAACCCATTAAACCCAATCAAATTGCAGTGATTGGTCATTGCTACTAGTTGGTGCTTATTAGTTAGAGGCAGTGGAAATGTAATACCCCGTATTTTCCTAACTTAATTTAACTCTCAGTACATGAGTATTCATATATAAAATTTTAAAATACTCAGTATTTTTCAGTTTAGAGCTTATCATTGCGTAGGGAATTCAGTAAGCTTTTTAAAGATATAAAATTTGCCCAAATTCGATACCCGAATAAGAAGTTATGGTGATTTTAAATTTTAGCAGTCAAACCCAGCGATATAAACCAGTAGCGCGTCGCGGTGAAGGTCCAAATGGTATTTCGCAATTTCCAGTAAAGTGACGTGATTTTCCCCCATCGCGGTGAGCTTTCAGGTCCCAATAGTCATTTTTCAGTGTGTCATCACGATCCCACCGTGCAGCACCAAGGGCCATTTTCCCAGTCGTTCATTTTTACACAGTGTAGACAACATTCCAGTGGCTCACCGCGTCACGTTAGCGGCCAAATTAGGGTATCCAGTGAAGAAATTTTTAATTATTTCCAGGGGTAATTTTGTATTTTTTCCACAGCCCTAATCAGTCGAAATGCGAGATTAAACCCCTAAATAACCCATTATCCCATTATTTACTCACTTTCTCTCAAGATTAAAACATTCTCTCTCAAAAAGGGCAAAATCCTAGCTTCAAGAATCAAGAACAAAACCCAAGAATTCCTCCAAAAAACCTTCAAGAATTAATCTTCTCTTGTATGTTAGGTGTTCATTGGGTTTCGTTCACCCATAGAGTCCAAGAATTCATTTTTAAAACTACAAGATTATTGATTCATGATTTACCTGCTTGAAATTGGATTGTATTCATGTTCATGACATTAATTGAGTTTCAATCTACGATTAATTGTAGATTTCATGAAATTGAAATAGCATGTATATTGAATTGTGTAATGTCCATGTTATAATCCTTGAATTAGCTAGTTTGGATGTTGTAGTTATAATATTTACATGTTGTCCTTGATTATATGCATTAAGTTGCGCTCCCCATATGTTTCATGGAATGTCCATGTGAATTAAATGATGAAATCATGACATGCTAGGATATGTACAAGCTTATACCCTACAAGTATTTGATAAAATGTATCTATGAATGAATTATGAACAAGTGGACCTTGTCATGCTTTTCAAGATCATGTTATGCTTTACTTTTCATGCTATCAAGTCCTAGGGGTATCTAAGACCCGACAATGTAGCTACTAACCTAGTGCTACAGTAGTTACGGAATAGTCTCAATCATGTCACAAAATAGTAGTACTCAATCAGTTATAGAACTCAGTGAACTCGATCCAGTTCAGTCAGTCAACACGATCAGTAATTAGTCCACGGTCTATTCAGTTGGAAGTAGGATTAAACAATGAATGAATCCAAGGATGGGGGCTCACCTACTATTAGAGGGTGTGATACTTAGAAGCAGTCCTTGCATTTTAGAATTATGTAGCCAGCGTAGGTTGAGACATCAACCTGCCAGTTGAGGGTAGATGAGGTGTTTCAACCTGCCAGTTGAGGGTATCACCGTTCTCATTGGAGTACCTGCCAGATGAGGGTAACTTTTTATCTTGCCTTTACCCGTGGCTCTGTACTGACACCCTTCTAGATGGAGTTACAGGTTAGACCCCAAATTTATACAAAAAAAGGGCATGTCGGTTAAAAGATTACCTCTTACAATTTTAGTTTCAGTTTCAATATAGAACTCAGTTTAGTTCTACAAAATCAGGACTGTCAGACATAGTCAATCAGTTTTAGTAACTTAGTTATAAGTAATCCCATATATCAGTTGCTCGGTTATCAGAACTCAGAACTCAGCTTCAGTAAAAGTTCAGATACAGTATATACATAAATAAATACACAGTATTGCATTCTCAGTACTTACAGCAGTTTTAGTTATCCATATGCTCATACTCAGTTATTCCATATCATTCAGTCAGTTATTATTCATGCATATGAACCATTGCATTCAGCCTTACCTCATCTAGAATACCAGTACATTCCACGTACTGATGCATACTTTGTCTTTGCACTTTGATGTCTCATATCATAGGTTTGAACGCTCAGGCTCCTCATTGTGCTTAGACAGACTTAGTTAGCAGCAGCAGATTCTGTAGTGATGCCTCATCTATCGAGGATATGCTTTATTTTAGTATTTTAGTTTATTAGTATTTCAGTAGTCGGAGTTAGTTCGGGGCTTATCCCATCAACTTCACATTTAGACAGTTCAGTTAGAGGCTTTTTAGACTAGACTAGTTCAGACAGTGTTTAGTTTTTTAGATATTATTACAATTGTTATTCTTTATTAGTATTTAGATTATGAACCTTATGGCATTTCAGCCTATTTTTTCAATTTAGTATGACTTTTATGTATATATTTCCCTTATTATGAGATTCAGACTTAGAAAAAGGCAGACGGGGTTAGCTTAAGGCTACTCATAGTCTTAAGAACTGTGTGACATCTCGGGACCAAGTTTCGGGGCGTTACAAACTTGGTATCAGATCCTAAGGTTCAACAGAGTCCTAGGGAGTCTGATAGTCGTGTCTAGTAGAGACTTTTGCATGTATGTGTAGTGCACCACACTTATGGGCAAGAGGCTATGCGATATTTTTAAGAAAGTTTCCCTTATTTCAGTATTCACGTCGTGTGAGTGAGCATGAGCTCAAGTTAAAGTCTTAGTATAATTTTTTTCTTCCTTCTATTTACAGAACATGTCTCCCAAACAAAACAACGATAAAAGAATAGGAAACCAGTCAGCACCTCAGCTCGTTCAGGCAAATCTCCTGGCTAAGCATGTCTCTTCTGCAAAATTCAGAGTTGCGTTCAACACTCTAGCAAATTCCATAGCAGCTCAGAATGAACGGCAACTACTATTTAGGCTAACCTAGTGGCCAATACTACTACAGCCAGGATTTAGGACTTCACCCAAATAAATCATCCCCTATTCTCTGAATCTAAGTCTAAAAAGAATCCAAAAGAGTACTTCGATCAGGTTCAAAAAGTCACAGATATCATGGGAATGACATCTAGTGAGGATTTTGAGTTAGTTGCCTATTAGCTCATAAATTATTTAAGCAGTGAGAGGTAGACAGGGGCATAGATGCAGAGCCTATAGAATGGGAAGAGTTTGCTCCTATCTTTCTAGCTAAATCCTTTCTCTTAGAGCTGAAAGAAGCCATGGTGTTAGAGTTCATCAATCTCAGGCAAGGCAACATGAGTGTGAAAGAGTATTCCCTCAAGTTTACTCAGTTATCCAGGTATTCTCCCCATGTAGTAGCAGATAATAGGTCCAGAATGAGCAAGTTCATGTCTGGGGTATCAGAGAGTGTGGTTAAGGAGTGCAAAACTGCGATGTTAATTAAGGAGATGTACATATCCAGGATAATGATCCATGCTCAGTGGATATAAAAGGCTAATAATAAGGAGGGAAGGAGAGAGAGAAAATAAGAGGGCTAAAATAGATAGCTTTAATTTTACTCAGCCTAAGTCAGAGAGTGGTAATCATTCCCAGTTCCATCCAAAGTTTTTATTTCCATCTCTATCCTCAGCCAGTGCTCCAGTCTCTAAGTTCAGAAATGGTAACAAAGATAGGGCACCAGGCTCTAAATCTTAAGGTAGTGTCAGCAGTGCTCGAACAAATCCTCTCTATCAGAAATGTGGCAGAAACCATCAGGGTGCCTGCAGAGCTGGCAGTGTTGTATGTTTCGGGTATGGCAATCCAGGCCACAGAATAAGAGATTGTCCTCAGTTAGGTTCCCAAGGTCAGTATAATCATCCTTCAGCTCAATACGGTCGCCCGAATCAGCATGGCGCCACTTCCAGTGCCACCAGTGGGCAACGCCTAAACAGGCTTTATGCACTTTAGTCCAGACAAGATTAGGAAAGTTCTCCTGATATGGTCACTGGTACATTACAGATCTTTCATTTACATGTTTATGCCTTATTAGATCCAGGAGCTTCTCTGTATTTTGTAACTCCTTATATAGCAGTCGACTTTAAGGTCAAACCAGAAACCTTAATAGAACCTTTCTCAGTCTCTACTCTAGTAGGTCAGTCTATCATAGCTCGGCAAGTATATAGGAACTGTCCGATTATGATATCTCAGAAAGTCACTTCGGCAGACTTAGTAGAATTAGAGATGATAGATTTCAATGTAATTCTCGGCATGGATTGGCTACATTCATGCTATGCCTCAGTTGAGTATAGAAACAAAATTATTCATTTTTAGTTTCCAAATAAAGCAGTCCTTGAATGGAGGGGTAGTACTACAACGCTTAAGGGTTAATTGATTTTATACCTTAGAGCAAGAAAAATGATATCCAAGGAATGTGTCTATCATCTTGTGTGAGTCAAAGACTCTAGTTCAGAGACTCATTTCCTTGAGTCAGTTTTAGTAGTAAATAAATTCTCAGATATGTTTCCTGAAGGTTTTCCTAGAGTTCCTCTCTAAAGAAAAATCGACTTCGGAATAGACCTTCTTCCAGATACTCAGCCCATATTTATTCTTTCATACAGAATGGCTCCATCTGAACTTAGAGATTTAAAGAAATAGTTAAATTACCTCTTAAATAAGGGGTTTATCATACCCAGCATTTCCCCATAGGGCGTACCAGTCTTATTCGTACGGAAGAAAGATAGTTCCTTGCAAATGTGCATTGACTATCGCCAGCTAAATAAAGTTACAGTAAAAAAACAAATATCCTCTTCCTAGAATTGATGACTTATTTGATCAACTCCAAGTTACAAGCTATTTTTCTAAGATAAACCTCAAATTAGACTATCATCAACTCAGAGTTAGAGAATGTGACATTCTGAAAAATAATTTTCCGAACCCGGTACGGTCACTGTGAGTTTCTAGTCATGTCCTTTGGTCTCACTAATGACCCAGCAACCTTCATGGATTTAATGAATCATGTGTTCAAGCAGTACTTAGACATGTTCATTATAGTCTTCATAGATGACATTCTTATATATTCCCATAGCGAGAATGATCACGCAGATCACCTCAGAATTGTACTTTAGACTCTCAGAGCCCATCATTTGTTCATCAGATTCAGTAAGTGCGAATTTTGGCTAAGGTCAGTAGCATTCCTTGGTCATATTATTTTTGGTGATGGCATTAAAGTTGATCCTCAAAAGACCAAGGCAGTGAGAAACTGGCCTAGACCCATTTTTTCGTTAGATATTAGGAGTTTCTTGGGTTTAGCTGGCTATTATCATTGGTTTTTTGAAGGATTTTCGTCTATTTCATCCCCCATGTTCAGATTGACTCAGAAGAAAGCTAAGTTTCAGTAGTTAGATTCTTGCAAGAAGAGTTTTCAAGAGTTGAAGACTCGACTTACTAAAGGCCCAGTTTTGACTTTACCAGATGGTTCAGGTGGGTCTGTTGTGTACTGTGATGCATCCATAGTAGTTCTGGGTTGTGTCCTCATACATAGAGGTAAGGTCGTAGCCTATGCCTCTAGACATCTTAATCCCCATGAGAAAAATTACCCAACTCATGATCTTGAATTAGCAGTTGTAGTGTTTGTCTTAAAGATTTGGAGACATTACTTGTATAGGTCCATGTGGATGTGTTCACAGATCACAAATGCTTGCAGTATATGTTCTCTCAGAAAGATTTGAATTTGCATCATAAAGGTGGTTAGATTTGTAAAATGATTATGACATGAGTGTTTTGTATCATCTGGGAAAGGCCAATATAGTGGTAGATACTCTCAGTAGGTTGTTTATGGGTAGTGTTACTCATGTTGAGAATAGTAAGAAGAAGTTAGTTCAAAAAGTTCACTAGCTTTCCCGACTAGGTGTCTTCTTAGTCAATTCAGTAGAGCGTAGCATATGGGTACAGAATAGTTTAGAATCATCTTTGGTTTTTGAAGTAAAGTAAAAGTAGGACAGAGATCCTAGTCTAGTTAAGCTGAAAGAGTTAGTTAAAGATCAGAAAGTAGAGGTTTTCTCCCAAGGGGGATATAGTGTGTTGCGTTGCCAGGGTCGGCTATGTGTGCTAGGTATAGATGACTTGAGGCAATAAATTTTTGCAGAAGCACATGGGGTACGTTACTCTGTTCATCCAAGGACCACTAAGATGTACCACAATTTGTGGGAGATCTATTGGTGGAATGGGATGAAGAGGGATATCATAGAGCTTGTAGCTAAGTGCTCTACGTGTCAGCATGTTAATATTGAGCACCAGAAGCCTAGTGGGTACATACAGGAGTTCAGTATTCCAACATGGAAATGGGAAAAAGTGAACATGGACTTTGTGATGGGTTTTTCTCGAACTCATTATTAGCATAATTTGATTTGGGTTATCGTAGATAGGATGACCAAATTTGCTCTTTTCTTACCAGTTTATACCTTCTATTCATCTAAGGACTACGCCAAACTCTGTGTCAAAGAGTTGGTTAGGTTACACAGAGTCCCAGTGTCCATCATCTCAGATAGAGGTATCCAATTTACCTCTCACTTTTGGAAAGCATTCCAAAAGGGTCTTGGTACCCAAGTTTACCTCTGTACAGCCTTTCACCTTTAGACAAATGGTCAAGCAGAAAGGACCATTCAGACTCTAGAAGATATATTAAGAGCATGCGTGATTGATTTTAAAGGTAGTTGGGATGCCCACTTTCCTTTGATCGAATTCGTATATAATAATAGTTATCATTTTAGTATTCAGATGGCTCCGTTTGAGGATCTTTATGGTAGGAGATGTAGATCTCTAATTAGTTGTTTTGAGGTAGGTGAGGCCATTGTAGTAGGGCCCGATCTCTTGTTCAATACCTTAGAGAAGGTTCAGTTAATCAAAGAAAAGCTTAGGATAGCCCAGAGCCGACAGAAATCATATGCAAATATTAGGAGAAAGGATCTCTAGTTTAAGTTTGGCAATTTTTTGTACTTAAAAATCTCTCCTATGAAGGAAGTGAAGATGCTCGGCAAAAAGGGGAAACTCAGTCCCTGATATGTCGGTCCTTACAGAATTCTTATCTATTTTAGAAAGATAGCTTACGAGCTTGAGTTACCTTCAGATCTAGATTTAGTGGATCCAGTATTCAACGTCTCCTTGCTAAAGAAA
Organism: Capsicum annuum; assembly: GCF_002878395.1. NCBI lineage: Eukaryota > Viridiplantae > Streptophyta > Magnoliopsida > Solanales > Solanaceae > Capsicum > Capsicum annuum. The sequence continues at coordinate 199,524,140 of NC_061119.1, read as the reverse complement.
TACATTGGTGACCCAGCATTCATAGTTTCCTTAGAGGGCATCGATATTCAAAATGATCTCTCTTTCGAAGAGGTTCTAGTCCAGATCCTCGATCGTCAGATTCACAGACTGAGAAACAAAGAGGTTCTCTTGGTTAAAGTTTTATGGAGGAATCAGTCCGTTGAGAGAGCTACTTGGGAAGTAGAAGCAGATATGCAGACTAAGTATCCTCCCCTCTTCTCCGCAAATTCAGATTCAGCTTAAGGAAACAGTCTTGCTTAGATTTATTCCGTTCCAAGTTCGGATGTAGTTATAAACTTGGTATCCATTACCATTGCTTATTCATTCATCCATTCATAAATCAGTTCTTTCATGTACTCATGCATCAAATATGCATGTTCAGTATGAAAACTCAGCTTATCAGTAGTTTCAGTCATGCAATCATGTTTCAGTTGTGCATGTTCAGTATGTAAACTCAGTCTATCAGTACTTCCCATCTTCATCAGTCTCATTCGAGGATGAATGTTCCCAAGGGGGAGATATTGTAATACCCTGTATTTCCCTAGTTTAATTTATCTCTCAGTACATAAGTATTCAAATATAAAATTTTGAAAATACTTAGTATTTTTCAGTTTAGAGCTTACCATTGCGTAGAAAATTCAGCCAGCTTTCTAATGATATAAAATTTGCCAAATTCGATACCCGGGTAAGAAGTTATAGCGATTTTAAGTATCAGCAGTCAAACCCTACGATATAAACCAGTAGCACATCGCGGTGAAGGTCCAAATGGCATTTGGTAATTTCCAGTAAAGTGACGCAATTATCCCCCGCGCAGTAAGCTTCTAGGTCCCAATAGTCATTTTCAGTGTGTCATCGCGATCCTATCGCACTGCGCCAAGGGCCATTTTCCCAGTCGTTTATTTTTACACAGTGCCGGTCACATTCCAGTGGCTCACCGCGATGCCACCGCATCGTGGTGGTGGCCAAATTCCAGCATCCAGTGACAAAATTTTTAATTATTTCCAGGGGTAATTTGGTATTTTTCTGCATCCCTAATCAGTCTAAACACAAGATTAAACCCCTAAATAACCTATTATCCCATTATTTACTCACTTTCTCTCAAGATTAAAACATTCTCTCTCAAAAAGGGCAAAACCCTAGCTTCAAGAATCAAGAACAAATCAAGAATTCCTCCAAGAACCTTCAAGAATTAATCATCTCAGGTATGTCAGGCGTTCATTTATGGATTCCTTTCACCCATAGAGTCTAAGAATCCATTTTTAAAACTACAAGATTATGGATTCAAGATTTACATGCTTGAAATTGGATTGTATTCATGTTCATGACATTAATTGAGTTTCAATCCATGATTGATTGTAGATTCCATGAAATTTAAATAGCATGTATATTGAATTGTGTAATTCCCATGTTATAATCCTTGAATTAGCAAGTTTGGGTGTTTCAGTTACATGTTTACATGTTGTTCATGATTATATGCATTAAGTTGGGCTCCCCATGTGTTTGATGAAATGTCCATGTGAATTAAATGGTGAAATCATGACATGCTAGCATATGTACAAGCTTATGCCCTATAAGTATTTGATAAAATATCTCTATGAATGAATTATGAACAAGTGGACCTTGTTATACGTTTCAAGATCATGTTATTCTTTACTTTTCATACTATCGAGTCCTAGGGGTATCTAATACCCAACAATCTAGCTGCTTACCTGTAATACCCCTAAGATTTCTAGAAAAATTCATCCCAAGAATGCCTAGTATTAGCATCTAGAGTGAAGGATAATTATTCCATGAGGAATTTTCAAGATTTTCACTTTTTTTAGGTGGAAAATACAATAACCTTTCCATCGATATATGATTCACTTAAATCTGATAATCGGGTAAGAAGTTAAGACTATTTCAAGTTCTCTTCATAAAATAGCTCCAAATTAGTCAGTGGCGCACCGCGCCACAAGAGGAAATAGCATTTGGCAATTTCCAGTAGGTGTTCATGATTATGGCGCGTCGCGCCAGCACTCAAATTCAGAATTATCCTTTTTCCAGTGTCTCAGCATGATATACCCCGCGTCATGCCAAATTTCAAGTCACGAAAGAAGGGGCAACGCGATGGCTCTGCATCGCGCCATCCCTCAATTTCCCATTTGTCAAATTCCAGTGACACGGGGCGATAGCGCTATATCGCGCTAGGGATTCAATTCAGGAAATTTTTATTAAAATTACAAGAAGCGTCTAAGGTTAAAAGGGTCAATTTTCCACCCCTATTTAAGCCCTTTAACACGTGATTCAGCCACGTTTCACCCAAAATACACTCTCTTCTCTCAAGTTTCTCTTAAGAACAAGTTAGGGTTTTCATAGGGTTTCACCATCAATCTTCACAAAATCACGAACTAAGGTATGCATAGTGTTCATTCATGGACTCCTTTCGTCCATAAAGCCTAAGAATCTCTTTTCTAAATTCAAGTTGTGGATTTTCTTAAGAATTTCATGATTGGGCTACTTTTGTTTATGTCAATAATGAGTATTTGAATTGTATTCCATGAATGAGTGTTAAATTCCATATGGGTTGATTTGTATTGGTATAGATTCATGAAACCCTAGGACTAAACCCTTGAATAATTAAATTAGAATTGAATCACGACAGTTAATTGTTGTATGATGTTTTTTTACACATTCTACGCCTACTATGTGTTTGGTTGAATACCTAGATGAAGGGAAAGTGTCTAATTAGCATGATATCATGAAATCCCCATGTACGTACAAGCTAATGCCTATCACATATTTGATGAAATGATTCAGTAAATGTATTATGATGATTATTATGTATTCAAGTAAGTCATTCTTTGTCAGTTTTCTTCCATCGAATCCTGGGGGTATTTGTACCCGAAACATTAGTTGTGTACCTAGAGTCATGTCATGTTTTTATGATACTCTCAATCAAGCTACGAATCCTTAGACTTCAGATAGTTTTATGACTCGGAAAAAATCTCCATAATCTCATGACTCAGTTAATTGTCAGATATCAGTGGTATTCCATCAGTCAATGAAACTCAGTAACTCAGCTCATGTTTAGTTCAGTAAACCATAGAAATCATCCTTGCATTCCAGAACTATGTAGCCAGCATAGGTTGAGACATCAACACTGTCCAATAAGGGTTGATGAGGTGGATAAGCACTGTTAGATAAGGCCCCCACCATTCTCTTTGGGGGACACTATCAGATAAGGGTCGCCCACAGCTTGTCCTTACCAGTGGCGTGGTATTGACACCCTTCCAGTTGGGGTTATAGATTGGACCCCAACTTAGCCATAATGGAGTATCAGGGGCATGTCGATTAAATACTACCTCCCATAGTCTCAGTAAAAGAACTTAGATAGTTCTTCGAATTCAAGACTGTCAGATACAGTCGACTCAGATACAGTAAGAAACTCAGATAGTTCTATCAGATTTAGGACTGTCAGATACAGTCAACCATGTTATTAGTTACATTCAGATATAGCTATTTATGCTATCATATATATTAGTTTTTAGTATGTCATGTCATCAGTATTTAGATTCAGTAATCATGATATCATAGTGTCAGTTACAGTTACGTATTTTTGTATGCATTCTCGCATTTATGTTAGACAATTAACTAGCATTGTTCATGTATGTTAACCCTTGTATTATCCTACCTCACATGTATACTCAGTACATTCCATTGTACTGACGCATTTGCGCTATGGTACTTTCTTTTTATGTTACACTATAGGTTCAGAGACACGAGTTCCATATCAGCAGTAGATTCCAGTCTCAACAGTCAAAACAGAAGTGAGTCCTCATGCTTCAAGGAAATGATTATTTCTCCACGATTTTATTAATTAGTTATTAGTTAGAGTTAGTTGGGGACATGTCCTATCAACTCCTTATTCAGATTATTCAAACAGTAAAGGCTTTCAGAATAGATACAGATTATTATGTTTCATACTTCAGTGTTTACAGTTTTGTTTTGGGTATTATATTACCCCACAGATGTTATCTCATCCATGTTATGTTCTGCATTGAACCTTATGGCTTTTCAGTACATGTTTCTGCATTATTCAGTATTTTATGCAGTATACAGGTACAGATATCAGTCATGGGTTAGCTTGTGGTCCTTGGGGTCATGAGCACTATGTAGAATTTTGGTTTAGAAAATCGGGGCGTTACTTACTTAGTATCAGAGCCTAAGGTTCAATAGAGTCCTAGGAAGTCTGAAAGCCGCATCTAGTAGAGTCTTGTACATGGGTGTGTTACGCCCCACATTTATGTGCAAGAGGCTATGAGATGTTTAGAAATAGTTTCCCTTCTTTCAGTATTCATATAGTGCCAGTGAGCATAATCATAAGTCAATCTCTTAGTCTAATCCGCTTCTTCTCTTTATTTCAGAATATGTCTCCTAAGAGAAGAAATCAGTCAGCCCCTCAGCCCGAAGAACCTTTGGATGATCATGTTTCTCATGTAGAGTTTAGGACTGTATTTACCACTCTTGCTCAATCAGTAACTACCTATAATGAGCGATCAGCTGTCGTTCCGGGCAATCCAATGGCCAACTCAGCTGCAGCTAGGATTTGGGACTTCACGCGAATGAATCCTCTGTCCTTTCATGGGTCTAAAGTAGATAAGGACCCTCAAGAATTCCTAGATCAGGTACAAAAGGTGATAGACATCATAGGGGTGACTACTATTGACAGTGCTGAGCTAGCTGCATATCAGTTGCAGGATGTGGCTTATACTTGGTTCAAACAGTGGAAGGTAGAAAGGTCAAATGATGCAGGTCCTATAGAGTGAGAGGAGTTTGTCACTGCATTCTTAGACAGATTCTTTCCCCAAGAGCTTAGAAAGGCTAAGGTTCTATAACTCATCAACCTCGGGTAGGGTAATATTACGATGAAAGAGTATTCTCTAAAGTTTACTCAATTAGCCAGATATGCCCCTCATGTGGTTGCAGACGACAGAGGTGAGATGAGTAAGTTCACTTCAGGAGTAAATGATAGCATGGTTAATGAGTACAGATCTGCCATGCTAAATAGTGACATGGCGTTAGCCAGACTTATGACGCATGCTCATCAGATAGAGGAGCAAAAGATTAAGCAGAGGGAAAAGCAGAATAAGAAAGCTAGGATAGGTAGCTTCAATTTTAGTCAGCCTAAATCAGAAGGAGAAAACCGTTCTCAATTTCGTTCTAAGTCATCAGTTCCAGCTCCTTCTTCAGCCAGTTCTCCAACTCCTAAGTTTAGAGATAAAGTGCCAGGCTCTAAGTCTCAGAGTAATGTCAGCAATGCCCAAACTAATCCCCTTTATCAGACTTGTGGTAAGAACCATAAGGGTGCTTGTAGAGCTGGCATTGATGTCTATTTCAATTGTGGTAAGCCAGGCCACAGAGTCATAGACTTCCCTCAGTCACGTTATTAGATTAATCTCCGCTCCTTAGCTCAGTTCGATCGCCTGAATCAGTAGGGTGCCACCACTAGTGCTACTAGCGGGAAATGCCTAAATAGACTATAAGCTCTTCAGACCCGATAAGATCAGGAAAATTCTCCTGATGTAGTTACTGGTACGTTATAGATCTTTCATGTACATGTTTACTCTTTGCTAGTTCCAAGAGATTCTTTGTCTTTTGTTGCTCCCTATATAGCAGTTAATTTCAGAATCAGTCCCAAAATTCTAGCAGAGCCCTTCTCAGTCTCTACCCCAGTGGGAAAAACCATCATAGCTCGGCAGGTATACAGGAACTGTCCGGTTATGATATTTCAGAAAGTCACTTCAGCAGACTTAGTCGAATTAGAGATGACTGATTTTGATGTCATTCTAGGCATGGATTGGCTTCATTCCTGCTATGCCACAATCGACTGCAGAAACAAAATAGTCCAATTTTAGTTTCCAAATGAACCCGTTCTTGAGTGGAAGGGTAGTGTATCTGCTTTTAGGGGTCAGTTTGTTTCCTACCTTTGGGCAAGGAAAATGATATCTAAAGGATGTGTCTAACATTTTGTTTGAGTTAAGGACACTAGTTTCGAAACTCCCAGCCTTGAATCAGTCTCATTAGTAAATGAATATTTAGATGTCATTCCCAAAGATCTTCCAGGAATTCCTCCCGAAAGGGAAATAGACTTCGGCAATGATCTTCTTCCTGATACTTAACCAATCTATATTCCGCCATATAGAATGGCACCAGCAGAACTTAGAGAATTGAAAAAATAGTTGAAGGATCTATTAGATAAGGGATTCATTAGACCCAGCATTTCCCCATGGAGTACACCAGTCTTATTCATGTGCAAGAAAGACGGTTCTCTCAGAATGTGCATTGATTACTGTCAACTCAATAAAGTCACGATCAAGAGCAAGTATCCTCTTCCCAGAATCGATTACTTGTTTGACCAACTTCAGTGTGCCATCTATTCCGACATTTGTCCTTTTTCATTTATAAGATTTTCATTGTCTTGTCTTACAATTTCATTGATGTGATTTAGTCTTTAAAAGCTTCAGTCATGGAGGAACAATGATCACAAAATATAATTTTGTCTGTGTCTTTTTTAATATTATATTGGGAAACTTCTTTTATGTTTGGTTTTAGAGCTGGAGTAATGTAATAGTTTGGCCCTATATTTCCGCGGGCATAATCTAATGCCTCTATTAAATCATTAAAGCCTTTATAGAGACGGGTTGTATTTTCCTTTACAGAATCCATTACCTCTATCCAAGTCTGAAATACTCCCTGTGTCTTTCCCCTAAGAACAACATAAAATTTAAATCTGTTAGTGTTGTTTTTCTCAGTAAAATAATAGCTTAAAGCATTTAGAACTGAAATAAAATATCTAGTGTCTCTAGGTGTCTTGTTGTAGGAAATCCATAAATTGTCGATCAGCCAGATCTGTGTTTTGTCCAGCCTTACACCTGATCTAAGTTTGAAAGTCAAATTGGATGGCTCATAACTAATGAGATTGTGAGGTCCGAAGATCAGCCTTTCTAATTTCGGATGTTCCAACATTATTAGTGGCCTGTAATGAGTGTTGCTTAGTAGTTTCTTAAGTAGTCTTGAGAGGATGAGACTTCTGTCTTTCCTTTGTCTTTCCCTGTATACGTCCTGAAACAAAAACTGTTAGTTGTCCTCTTTTATTAGTCTACTTAGCTGATCTGCTAGGTTATTATCTTTTCCTTTAATATGTTCTAAAACAATATTGTAAAAGGAAATGGCATCAAGGAAATTTAACCACCTCCTTTTACTAATATTCTTCTCTTTTATTTTTTGATAGAATTTTACTATAGTCTCGCAGTCTGTTCTTACTAATATTTTAGGCTTATTTAATATATAAAGTTTAAAACTATTTAAACCGTAAATTACTGCTAGAGTTTCTGCGTCTATGGCATTGATAGTTAATTGCCCTTTTCTTATATATATATATATATATATATATATATATATAAATTTTTCCATATGTATAGTTATTTTACCAACTAGATATTGAGGGGCTCATGGAGCACGGATTCAATAAATGTTATTTTTTTGTCTCAATTTATGTGAACAAACAGAATTTAGATAATCAATCATATTTTTAATATGTTTTTAGGTCTTTTAAGTTGTTAACTACTATAATCTATAATAATTTTTATGCAATTTTTAAATAATATATGTTAATCTTCGTTGTCCAATCTTTTATGGCATTGATAGTTAATTATATTTATAAATAATTTAAATTTTTAATTATCGAGATTTATAATATTTTTTCTTCGATTCCAATTTAAGTGACACTAATATAATTTCACAGTCAATAAAATATGTTATACCTTCCATTTTTAAGTTGTTAATAATAGTGATTATAGTATTTTTTTAATGTATTTTTTAAAAATATATAATAGATTAATTTATTTTTTTAACATTTTAAGTTGGTAACTATTATAATTTATAATATTTTTTTTTATATAATTTTCAATTAATATATGTTACTCTCCTTATCATATATGTTACTCTCCGTATCTAAACTTTTGTGGCGTTGATAGTAAATTATATTTTAAAAATAACTTTAAGTTTTTAATTATTATGATTTATAATACTTTTTTTTCTACCCCAATTTAAGTGGCAACAATATAATTTAGAGAGCCAGTCAAATATTTATATCTTTTAAATTTTTTAAGTTTTTAATTATTGTGATTTATAATATTTTTTTACGTATTTTTTTATCTCAATTTGTGTGAAATAAATATAAATTTAGGTAATTAATTATATTTTTAATATTTTTTTAGATATTTTAAGTTGTTAACTATGTAATTTACAATACTTATTTGACACTGTAATTTATTATTTTTAGCTTTTAGCTATTGTAATTTATAATACTCTTTCCTTGTCTAAATTTTTGTGGCATTGATAGTCAATTATATTTTAAAAATAATTTAAGTTTTTAGTGATTATGATTTATAATAGTTTTTATTCTATTTCAATTTACGTGACAATGAAATAATTTTGAAAGTCAACCAAATATCACAATTAAAGTAGTGAAGCAGGCATGTCTTAAAAGACTCATAATAACTAACTAAAAGTGATATAGCAACATTGCAATAAAAAATACGTTTAAAAAAATTTAAGTAGGACTAAAGAAAACGTCAAGTTAATTAAAACATCAAGTGTTGATTTACATTTTAAGTCTATTTCACCTATTTTATTAAATATTATTAATTTTTTAATACTTAAATGACTTATAATAATTAACTACGAGTGATTTTAAGTAGCACTGGTATAATTTGGACAGTCAACCAAATGTGTTATATCTTTTAAATTTTTTAAGCTATTAATTATTTTGATATACAGTATTTTTTTTTATATTTTTGAAATATATAACAGATTAATTTATTTTGGACATTTTAAGTTGTTAACTATTATAATTTATAATACTCTTTATGTAATTTTCAACTAATATATGTTACTCTCCTCGTCCAAATTTTTATGACATTGATAGTCAATTATGTATTTAAAATAATTTAAATTTTTAATTATTGTGATTTATAATACTTTTTCTTTAATTCCAATTTAAGTGGAACTGATATAATTTCAAGAGTCTGCCAACATTTATATCTTTTAAATTTCTTAAGTTGTTAGTTATTGTGATAATATTTTTTTACGTATTTTTTTGGTCTCAATTTATGTGACACACGTAAAATTTGGATAATCAATTACATTTTGATATGTTTTTAAATTTTTTAAGTTGTTAGCTATTGTAATTTATAATACTTTTTGGTATTGCAAGACATTATTTTAGTCTGTTAGCTACTATAATTTAAATACTCTCTTCTTGTCTAAACTCTTGTGCCATTGATAGTCAACTACATTTTAAAAATTATTTAAGTTTTTAATTATTGTGATTTGTAACACTTTCTTCTATTCCAATATAAGTGATATTGATATAATTTCGAGAATCAATCAAACATCACGATTAAAGTAGTGAAACCCACATGTCTTAAATGATTCATAATAACTAATTCGATGTGATATAAAAAAATATTTGTGAAAAAAATTTAAGTTAGCCTCATATAAGACGTCAATTTAATTTAAAACATGAGGAGTTAGTTTAGCATTTTATGTCCATTTTATTTTTTTATTAAATATTATTAATTTTTAAATACTTAAATGACTTATAATAATCAATTAGAAATAATATAGCTAAGACATGACATAAATATCTATTTTATTTTTAATTAAATATTATTAATTTTTTAATATATAAATAATATATAATAATTAATTAAGAGTGATATAATAAAATCACGAAGCAAACATGTGAAGGTCGACCAAGAGAATGACCGGAAACACCTCACTCCCTCTTTCTCCTATATTAGAAGTCACGGTGTGACAGGTGAAGCACACACCACACCGTCGACATCCCTGCTTGCCGTCATTTGACCTGCTTGCTCCGTGATTTTACTATATCACTCCTAATTAATTATTATATGTCATTTATATATTAAAAATATTAATTATATTTAACAAATAAAATAAAAGAGATATTTATTACATGCCTGCTTTAGCTACTTCAACATTAATTTTACTATATCATCTATAATTAATTATTATAAGTCACCTAATTATTAAAAATTAATAATATTTAATATTAAATTAACTTGACGTCTTATTTGAGTCCTCTTAATTCTTTTAGTAGATATTTTTTATAGTAATTTTGCTATATCTCTTCTAATTGGTTATTAGAAGTCATTTAAGATATGTTTGTACTATATCATCCTTAATTAATTATTATGGTTATCTAAGCATTGTGCTACTTAAATTAGAATAGAAAAAATATTATAAATCACAATAATTTAAAAAATAAATTATTTAAAAAACATAATTGACTATCAGTACCACAAAAGTTTGGACAAGAAGAGTAATATATATTATTTGAAAATTATATAAAAAGTATTATAAATTACAATAGTTAATAATTTTAAATATCTGAAAAAAAATTAATTTGTTATTTTTCTTTTCTACTTATATAGAAGTGTGAGTATGGATTGACATGCCTGCTTGATGGCAATTTTTAATTGATTGAGGGTATTTTCGTTATTGCAATTGATTGCCTTTCCACCTGTACATATAATTAGCTGAGTGGCCTTTTTATTTTGTCCGTTCAGTGCGACATCAAGACTTACGTGCTATTTATTTGTTCCCTTTCCATTTTCTTCATCAGCCTTTTTTATATATATTCCCTATTCAAAAAAAATCTTCTTCTTGTCCGTTTCTTTTTCATTTTCTTCATCAGTTTTTTTGGCATATTCCCTATCAAAAAGTTGTTGTTTTGTATTCAAAGTTTTCCCCAGCTGCTATTTATTGCAAGGTATGTCTTCCCCCTTTTCTTTTCATTTTTTTTTTTTTCACTTCTTTCTGTTGTTGCATGTCCCAAATCATAAATTAAGGTAAAATTTTGTTAGATTTTTGTTTAATTTGATGTTAAATTTTTTATTTTTTGTTTTGTAAGAAGAGAGTATATTATAAGATTTTTGTTTAATTTGTTGTTAAATTTTTTGTTTTTGATTTGTTAAATTTCTCCCTGTTGTTATATGTTGAAGGTAAATTTTTTTTGGGGGGCGTTTCTTTAATTTGTTGTTAAGATTTTAATTTTGGGTGAAGGTAAACTTCTTTTGGGGTTTTTCTTTTAAGAAGTTGTTAAATTTTTTATTTTTTGTGTTGTAATTTTAGTATTTGAACTGTTGTAATTTTTTATTTTTTATTTTGTAAAAAGAGCTCAAACTTGAATTCCGCTGCTTCTCTGTGTAATAGTGTTTATACTCTACTTTCTGTATCTTTAGAGGTGAATTTGATTTTTTCATACGATTATTGTTGTGAAATATCTGGATCTGTGTTACAATTTTTTCCAAGTTTATGCATGTTCTAAATCAGTTAAAGAATAGACAAATTACAGGATAAAGATGTCGTTAGCTGAGCGTTCAAAAAAAATTAGGTTGATCAATTATTGTTTGCTGATTGTTTTTCTTTTATTTTTGTTGTTCCAGGTAATTTCATCTGGTGGACTCACTCCAGAATTTCGAAATTAGATTATTGGGGAGGTACTGACTGTTGTTCTTCTGTTGCTCTGCTATTCGCTTTTTTGTTGATTGCTGGTGAATTCATTTTTTTTGTGTTTTCTTTTTTTTGGGGGGGTCGGTTTGGGGGATGCTTAATTAATTCCTCCGCTCCAATTTGTTTTTCTGATTTTAACTTGATATGAAATTGAATAAAATAAATGAACTTCTGAAATTGGAAGTGTTCCACAGATATGCTGACTGTTAGCTTGTACGGCAGAATAGAGTATATAGCAGAATACATACAATAGAGAACAGGACATACAATGGTATATTCTTCTTAATAAAAAGTATATATGGGGTTTTAATATCCTCTCTTACCTATTTGGCTATATGAAAAAAATAGTACACAGCACTAGTCAAGAATCTCCATTTAACATTCAAGAACTTATTTGTATTCACACATAATAGTAAGATAGGTGATTAGAGAAAAAGGGGTTAGTCATTTTTGCTATTTTAATGTTGCCATGTTTGTGATATTTGAATATGAGTGAATTATGGAAATTTAGGGGGGTGATTTGCCTCTCTGAATTCCCTTAATTGTTCTTTTTTCTTGGCTGAGGTGATCAGTGCTTGTTTGGTAGGAAAATGAAAGAATTTTTTTTCTATGGGAAGTGAAGGAAACTGCGAGAAAAAGTAAAGGAATTTGGTGTGTTTGTCAAAGGCTCTATTTTGGGGTTGCTTCAATTTCCTTTACTTAGAGGTGTCTTTGCTTGATGTTAGCATAAGAGGGGAAAAGATGGTAACTTTATCAAATTTTAGCTACTTATAATCTTGTTTCCCTTTTTACTTTTTTGTTTTTCTTTTTTGTTGTTTGCTTTTTAGGCTAAAATTTTAGTCTTTAATTGTCTGAGTTATTACCTAGCATCCGTATTTGACTATTTGTTCACCTTGACGAAAATGCTTCTGAAACTTCTCTTTATGGGAATTATGCGTATGGTTTCAGTGAGCAAAAGGATGAATTTGTTGTTCTTATTTGTGTTCTTTATGTGAAGGTGTGTTTTGTGGTTGAATTTTATAGAACTTGTTGGGCATGTTTGAAGCTTCATTCAATTCAAAAGGATACTTTTTAGAGTTTTGATTCTGAAATGAAAAAATTTGTTTTCATTTGAAATTTTAGGATAACAAAAAAAAGTAGAACACCAAATGAATTTCTAAGATGCAATATGCTTTATCACTATGAGGAAAATGGAAGCATCAAAACACCAAGCATTGTGGAAGCAGGCAAGCATAAAATCACTGATATCAACTTAGAACTAGCACAACCTTCCAGCAGCAAACACCCTCTTAAAAGGGACTGAAAGGTAACATTACTTTCATCTCCTTTACTTCTATATTTCCTTCTGAATTGTACTTCTCACTTTTATATTCTATATTCTTCTGCAGTAATGTTAATCTTTTTTGGCTTTTGTACTGCCTTTTTGAAAGCTCGAATGAAAAATAAAAAACGCAAGGTATGTGCTATAATTAACATCATCAATGCTTGAACTTTTTCCTTTTTATATTACTATCACTAAAACACTTTTTCTTATTCTCTACAGGTTTTTTGTCGATCGCAACATCAATGTTGTTGTTTATCCTTTTGTTAATACCAATTCTTTTATAAAACAGTGAAAATGTAAATAATGACAGTGTACTTATCACCTATGAAATATATAAGTATATATAGATTTGAGTGGAGAAATTTTTCTTAGTTGACAAGCTTTTTTTTAATTACATTACTTACTGAAATAACGAAAGTGAAATATCACTATCACTAACCATTTCAATATATATTGTATCATATATATTGAGCCCATGCGCGCAAGGGCATCCGTCATCTAGTCTATATTATATAAGAGCCGATTTCGACATGGATGCTTCCGGTAATTGAAACTGCAAGCAAGGATATTTGGTCATTTAACTTCATCGCTTATGTACGTGTCCTGCAGATACCTTTTGTGTAGATACGTGTCCTCCCGGATCCTTATCATCTCCTCTTCTGTGGATGTGTGTAATATACGATTTTGATTTTACACACATTCCTCTACAATTACAAGCCTTTAAGATTCATAGATATACGGAGATTATGTTGATTTTTGAGGTGGTGTTCAAATTATTTTATGAGTTTAAAGAAGATGAAGCTTTTGATGAATTCACCTGCTCCTTCATCGTCTTATGAAAGTGTGTTTTTCCATTTCCTCGAAATTTATGATGTTTTGCCATTAAATTTTTGGCGTTTCATTGAGGTTTCCGTCAATTGCTGGATTTGAAAAAGATTAAAAAAAGTAGTGCAAAACCTCTGTTCGTTGCCGATTTATCTTGATTTAAGTTAGGGCTCAGCTAAGTTCCTGCTTTTTTCCTTTTTTGTGATTGCAATTTTTGCATGCTGGCTCTGTATTGGGGTCAATTAGCAGGTAATGTTTCTCTTATCAAAATTAAATTTGTTTAAAAAGGATGAAATTTGCTGATTTGGAAATAATTTTTGCAAATCTCACCCTTCAACACGATAATACAAAATAAGCAAGTGAAAAAAGGAGATGAATTATAAAATCATTTTAGTGATCTTGGTAAATAATAGAAGAACAAAGTCCAAAGAGAGAATTTGCAGTTGTACATAAACTATATGTATATTTATTTTTTGTAACAAGAAGAAGTTGATATACCTCTGTTTCTTCTTGTCTGTTTCTTCTTGTTACAAGAAGAAGCTGATATACCTGTGTACTTGGAAAAGTCGATTGATTTGTCCTGAAATGTTAATTGCATTTGCAGTGATAGCTAAATCCATCGGTCAACAATGGTTTAAGCGATCATACCCTACGGAAACTCTTTATCTCTCCAGCTATGAAGTCCAAGAATGATAGTTTCAGTGTCATACAACCCTTATTTTTTACCCTCTGCTTCTGAATCGGTCAATTTGAAAAGGCACTGATTCTTATTCCGATAATTTTATTTTATTACTCCTTTCCTCCTAATTTTTGTGACACCTTTTGGATTTTTTATTTTATTACTCCTTTCCTCCTAATTTTTGTGACACCTTTTGGATTTTCATATCTCTTGAGTATTTAGTATTTTGAATTATGAGTTATCCTACTTTAAGTAGTTTTTAAATATATAAATTTACCGTGTCAAAATTCACTGGTCAAAATTAAAAATTTATCATGTCCAAATTCACGTTAAAATTAAGTTATTTGACTTTTGAAATTCAAACTGTGATACATAAATTGGACAGAGAGAGTACTTCCTTTGTAGCTATTTGTGGAATGGAACATTTCTTTTTTTAAAAATATGATTATGAAGCACTGGGGGATTAATTACAGGGATTTTGGAGGTTAAATTGGATAGACCGGAGACGTGAAATGCGATTGGGAAGGAAATGCTTAGAGGATTACAGCATGCATTTGAAGATGTTAGTAATGAACGTTCAGCGAATGTTTTGATAATCTGTAGTTCGATTCCTAAGATATTTTGTGCTGGAACTGATTTGAAGGTACAACAGCTTCCTTTATGTTACGTTCTTTTAACAATGTAGGGTGGAATGTTAGTATGTAGTCGATTATTGTCTATTGTTATCGTTAGAGGATTTTTGGCTATGAAACAAGTAATTTTGCTTTCAAAGTGAAAAAATGATATTTGAAAGTTGGAGTTGTGTTTGGCCAAAAATACAAAAGAGTTATTTTTGAATTTTTTTTTGGAGTAATTTGAAGTGAGAACAACTTTTTGTTTCTTCAAATTTATGAAAATTATTCCAGAATTTTACGTTCAAACGTGTTTAGGAGTTGAAACACGTTGAACTCTGAAAAAAATAAAAAAAATTCATGGCAAAATGCCTCCATAGTCTCCTACTGTCTTATTCTTCGATTTTAGTGTAGTTATTCCTTTTGTTTTACATTTTGTTGTTGCTACTTGTTCTTTCCTTACTTGTTTCAACATGACTTCTTGACTTGAAGAGTGAATGTTTCTTATATTTTTCCTCCTTTGTTGTCTGTCAAGATTGTAAAAAGCACATTGTTATAATTCCATAACGAGTCTGTGATGGGGTGAAAAGTGGTTCCAATAATGTTGAGCTCACATGATGTCATTTTGATGCAACTTTTTTTTTTTTTTTTATGATTTTTGCAGCATATATTTCAGCTTCAAGTGAACGACTTTGCAATTCAAGTTGTTTTAAGTTTGCTGTGGAAGTATCAGTACCTCTCTGCATGATCTTTCAATAACTTAATGATTCGGAAAAAAGTGTTCTTGACTTGCAAGCGAAAGAGGCTACCAGGTTCTGATCTTTATCTGAAAAATGGGATTTCCTAATACACCTTCTGAGTATAGAAAATCAAAGGTTGTAGCTCCTTTGCTGAAGGAAGAGGAGAAGTGTGAGAACCCTAGCTTCAAGGATGAAAAGAAAAACTTTGAGGTGAGATCTTTCATATACCTTTCCGTCCATTTGCATTTGGAAAACTAAAGATTTTATGGAGGCATGAGGTCTTTGTTGTGATTGTTATTGTGGCGTAATAGTAGTAGTAGTTGTTGTTGTTGTATGAGGTCTTTTACTGTGGCTTGATTTTTGTTTTTTTGGATAGTCATCTTCTAATTTATGTCGTCATGTTTACAAATGAAACAGTGGCAACATTTTTGAATTAAATTTAATCTTCATATGGATTATCTCCGAGACTTTTAGTTGGTAGTGACTCTTCGTAATCAATAAACACAAATGTGTAGTGTGCATGGTGCATGATTCCAATACTTGCATCTCTTGCTTTCAGAAGTACATTATGCAAATGCTAATTAAATGATTATTAGCTACTGGCTCTAATAGCCAATCAATCTCTGTCTCTCTCTGTCTCTCTTCTTTTTGCTTTATGAAAATGGTTTACTTGCAAATAGAAATGACAACTAGAATGAAGAGTATATAAGTGTGAATTCAAGAATTCGTGTTGTTCTTTTTGTGGTGAATTGTCAAGTTTTATATAATATATACTGGAAAATCTTTGCTTGTGCTTACATGATAAACCTGCTAGGTGTGGGTGCAACCTGACGGAAATAATAGTCACAAAAGAAATCCTTATGGCGGGTGTGGACTTAGAAATTTTGTATGGAAAGTAAAGTACCAGTTTCAAAAAAAAAAAAAAAAAAATTGATATGAGAAGTGTGAGAGCTTAAACTTTGGTAAACTTTTTACAAGTAGAACTAGACAGGGTCGGCTCTACATGTTAAGAAAATAGGCAACCGCTTTAGGCCCTCAAATTTGAGGGCTTCATTTTTTTTATAATAATATGTTATAGACTTTTTATAAAAAATATTATCAAGTACTATTCGTAGAAAAAACAAACTTTTTATATAAAAAAAATTATCAAGTACTATTCGTAGAAAAAACAAACTTTTTATATAAAAGTAAAGAATTATTAAAAATTTGATGTATTTAAACTTTAAAGTACTATGTCTCAGGGAAAGATTAAATGCATTAGTTCTATTAATGAAAAAATTATTAGAAGAAATCAACTATAAAAAAATATTAACGACTTTGCATCTAAAAATATCTAAAATATAGACTTTATAAGAAGATATATATTTATTTTTTTAAAAAAAATTAAGGCCTTCATTCAATTTTCGTCTTAGGCCACCGAAGTGTTTGAGCCGCCCCTGAAACTAGATCCTTCATTTTGATCACAAAATTGAGGTTTTGGTAGTTGGAAAAGCTATTTCTATATTGCACATAGTCCCAAAGGAGATGACAATAGTGGTTGAAGCATGGGAGTGACAATTCGGGGATCTCACCTATTTATAACCTCAATGTGAGCTTATTTGCTGTGACATTGACGAGCAGGATTGCTTTCAAAATCTTGTGCTAACACCCTTCCTTGATTATGGGTTCGTTCTATGAATATCTAACGTAAGCATATGTTCTTTTTTCGTAAAATGTTTAATGTTTCAATTTGCTTATGTTGTTGTATTGAAATATTTCAAATATGGTCTATGGTACTATAATCACACCTTATTTGATATTTTGGGTTCTTTATTTTTGTATGTAGCGCCACCATATTTGACAGTTAAAACTGTTTTTTGGAGCCTTAGATTCGAAAATTCCATTTCTGCTTGTAGAAAAATGGATATTCTTACAACAGGAATAGAAAATGATGGAATCATCTCCTTTGTCCGGCCTTATCCTTTATTTTTATTTGTTTCAACTACTTATGGTAAATAGTTTGTTTTAATAGCTTTACTAAATCAATAAGATGCTATTTGAAAGTTACAAGTTTTCCTTGCTATTTGAAATAGATCCAGAAGGTGATGTTAAGATTAGTTTACGACAGAACCACTTAAAACATTCTTGCCTTTACCCTGCTTTAGCACAGTTGTTGTTCAGGCTCCTATGTCAGTTGGTGTTCCACCATTACTGTTCCTACTGAAATTCAGGTGCTCTTAGGATGTTTAGATCTTTGATGTGAAGCTTAATCTAGAATAATTCCGCTAAACATGAGTAGAAGTAGTTTAGGATGTTTAGTATTCATTTGTTCTTTCCCGTTATATGATATTTGGATGGATAATTCTATTTTTTGACTATGGGTCTGTATTGGATTGTTTGTTTTTGTTGTTGTTGATAGTTCTGCTCTAATAGTCCGTGATAGACCTAATAGACATTTAATTCACAGACTATTAAAAGAAATGGTAAATTATTTCCTCAGTGTTCATAGTTGGTCTTGCTATCCTGAGACCATCTTGCTTTCCCCTAACAAAATGGATCATATATGGGATTCTGCAGAACTGTTATTTCTTCTACATTACAAAAGCCATAAGTTTTGGGTACTATGAGGTGTTGAGTGTCACTTTGAAATGTTTTATTATTTTCAGATATTATCTTTTATAAAGTTTTTTGAAAATATTTATCAAGGATAATGTTTATACATCACATGAGGAATGTAGGATGTTAGTCTCATTTATAGAGCTTGATATAATGTGCTCCTACCGCTCACAACTATCACCAAGCATCTGATCCTTCTGCTAGCACTGTTAGGGTTTTTGTGCTGATTTTTTTACTATATTTAAGTTTTATTTTTTCTTAAAAGGAAAATAAAAGTTATCATAATTACTTTTACTTTTCCTGAAAGAAAAAAATATAATTCTTTTCCATATTTGGCTAACCTCTTTCTTGGAGGAAAAGTTTTGGACATCTATAAATAGAAGACCTCCTCTCATACCATAACACAATAGCATCACAATGTAGTTTTTAAAGTGTCTTTGTTTAGGGGGAAGATTTTCTCTCTAATAATTTTATGTTTTCTTTTATATTAAGTTTTTATATGTAAACCAATTGACCAAACTATATAATAATCATGTTAGTTTGTAACTAATAGCTTTCGCAAGACGCCCTCTCAATTTCGAACCCAACAAGTGGTATCAGGGCTTACGGTTTAATGGTCCAATGGTGTGGTGAGACGAGATTAAACAAGTTCAAAGCAGTTTTAAAATCAAGCTGCAATAATTTGGATGATAATGAAGATTTTTGTCGAATTACATGTGGAAAGCAAGTTTCAACCATATTTTCAACACTCTTGCTGCTGCATCTTTAAAAATAAAAGTAAAATATTACTTTTAAACCAATTTTTAACCATGATATTTTTAACCTTATTTTTAACCACGGCAAGCAGCAGTTATGAAAATTATATCAAGAATGAAGTTCATGCACGTGATATGAAGAGAAGACGGATCAAGTGAAGAAAATCAAGTCAAAAGGGGTGATTTGTTAGGGTTTTTGTCCTGATTTTTTTACTATATTTAAGCTTTATTTTTTCTTAGAAGGAAAATAAAAGTTAACATAATTACTTTTACTTTTCCTGAAAGAAGAAAATATAATTCTTTTCTATATTTGGCTAACCTCTTTCTTGGAAGAAAGGTTTTGGACATATATAAATACGATCTACTCTCATACTATAACACAATAACATTCACAATGTAGTCTTTAAAGTGTCTTTGTTTAGAGGGAGATTTTCTCTCTAATAATTTTATGTTTTCTTTTATATTAGGTTTTTATATGTAGGCTAATTGGTCAAACTATATAATAATCATGTTTTTAGTATGTTTTTGTTTTCATTTGATTTATCGTCTTAATAATTTGAGATTAATAGCTTCCGCATGATGCCCTCTCGATTTCGATTTCGAACCCAACAAGCAACAAGCACTACATGAATGCCTAGGATGCACTTAACTAACCATGAAAATGATTTTAAAAAGATTTTGCAGGAAAATGAAAATGTTGTACATTTGGCCAACTGAAGCCTCTAATGATATAAATAATAATATTGGGTATTTTTTGTTTCCACTTGTTTTTCTAAAAGTTATCATAAGCAATGTTAATCAAATGATAGCAAGTGTGCAATTACATTAAGTTAAAAGATTCGACTTAATATTACCAGATGTAACAAGAAATTCTTATAATTTGGGTACATGCAGGCTGATTTACACAGAAGAAAATCCTCGAATATGATTTCCGGCTTGGGCCCAAGCATGAACGAGTAGATCTTTCCCTCCAAATACGATTTAGTCAAGTTTTTTCTGCGTATGGGCTGAAGTAAACTGAGGTTGATCGTAAAGTAGTTCCAGGAAGTCCTCTTTCAGTAAACAACTTCTCCAATTGGCAAAAATGTACCTCTCTACCAGTGACCCCTCCTTCAAATTCATCTCCATCAGTTTCCATGCCTATTTCTGTGGGGACACACGGTGAACAACAAAGATCACATGTGAGTTCCTTTTGTTCCATTAACCATTATGCACTTTCAATAGTTTCTAGAAAGTTCAACTTTCTGTGCGATGTATAATTTAGCTACTTTCAATTGTATTTTCTTTTCATTTTTTCAGTGCACATTTAGATGGAAAAGAATTAGTCGACCTCTACTTGAATTGCATTGTGAAGTTTGCAGACAATTCAGTGGTCTTCCATATATTACAGCTGCACTAACAGGTATTTTGTTAAAGAAAAGAAGTTTGTATACTATTGATTGAAGCAGGATAGCCGATGTCAACTTTGAGCAATTGAGTTGAGAGTTTTGTTGCAAGAAGCAGCATAAGCTACAAAAAAAAAATACAGTAACTAAGACTTGAATTGGTTGTTGGAAGGACAAAGTTTATGTTTTACTGTGCCATTGTAAAGAGCAACTTACGTCGTATGCATATATAGAAAACCATTGAATTGTTGATACATGTCCGTTTTAATTTCAATTATGGGGATTATATTTACTATTTCTATTGAGAGAAAACTTGAATGTTTTCATTAAAAATTTAAACTAAAAATTACATAAATACACAACTTATTTTTTTAATAATACAAAAAATCTCAACTCCCTAAATATATTACAAAAATTTTACATATACACAGAATGCAATGTATATGTCGGTTATATTATGTATATTAATAGGGATAGAGATTAAAGTAATTAAAAAGTGGAATAGAGTGTAACTACTTTTAAAAGGTAGATATTTATGTTATTTATACAAATTTAAATGCTTGATTTGTTGGGCCCGTGCTGATACGGGTCATCTCCTCTAGTATATTCAAGAAAAATACATAATAAATTACAACATTTACAACTTAAAATATCTAAAAAAATAATGAGTCTGTTATACATACCAAAAAATACGTAAAAAAATATTAATCACAATAATTAACAATTTAAAAAATTTAAAGGATATAAAATATTTGGTTGGCTCTTGAGATTGATATATTAATGTCACTTAAATTGAAATAGAAAAAAGTTATTATAAATCACAATAATTAAAAATTTAAATTTTTTTAAAAATATAATTAACTATCAATGTCACAAAAGTTTGGATAAAGAGAGTAACATTTTTATTTGAAAATTACATAAAAAGTATTCTAAATTACAAGAATTAACTAACTTAAAATATTTTATTATATATTTCATAATTACTATGTGAAAAGTAAAAAAAGAAATTGATTGACTTTCGAAATTATATGGGTGTCACATTAATAATTTAAATTATTCTTATATAAATTTTATTAATTTAAATATAATAATATATGCCTAACTAAAAATTTATCAATTAAATAAATTAAATTTTAATTAAATAATAGAATTATCTATAACGTAAAATTTTTAATGATTAATATTAAGCTGTGTATAGCGCGGTCGTAGCCAACTAGTATAATATATCAGAAGAAATTCTTAATTTTGCCACTATATTTGTCCACATACACACGCAAAAGAAGGTGACAAAAATCATACTAGTAATTGACATCTGTCTAGAATGACGTTGGGCTAAGTGAAAGGAAGAATCAAGAACTGAGCACTAAAGTATTTTAATAAATTCTTAATTTTGCCACTATATTTGTCCACATATACATGCAAAAGATGGTGACAAAATCACACCAGTAACTCATATCTGTCAAGAATGACGTGGGGCTACGTGAAAGGAAGAATCAAAATTGAGTTACGTCTATATTAGAACTACTAGGGGTTATATTAACCGTGCTAGCACGTACTCAACATAAAAAATATTTATATTAATTATTATAATTTATAATATTTTAAAGTTATTATTAAATAATATTTATTATTATTTTTTTAATTTTATAAGATATTGATATAATTTTAAGAGTTAAATAAATTTTTTATATATATTTTAAAAATATTTTAAATTATTAATTATTATGATTTATAATATTTTTTCTTATGTCCTAATTTATGTGGCAGTAATAAAATTTAGAAAGTCAATAAATTTTTTTACATCTTTTTAATTATTTTATGTTGTTAATTATTATGATTTATTATACTAACTTATAATAATTAATTAGGGGTGCTATAGTAAAATTACCGTTGAAGCAACTGAAGTAGACATGCCTTAAATATTTATTTTTATATTTTTTAATTAAATATTCTTAATTTTTAATACATAAATGACTTGTAATAATTAATTAGACATGATATAGTAAAATCACAGATTGAATATTATTATTTTTTAATACTTAAATAACTTAATTAGGGGTGATATAATAAAATTACGATCGAAGGAGATGAAGTAGACATGTTATAAATATTTATTTTATTTTTTAATTAAATATTATTAATTTTTTAAATTATAAATCATGGGGAATAAATAAATATAAAAGAAAATATTTAATCAGGCAACACTGTCGATTTGTTATCTGCTGTATATTTCGACATAAATAGATATTTTTTCATTTTTTGTAACTTGATTCAATGTTGATTTGACACAAATTCTAAGAAAATTTTTATTAGGAATTTATTTTATTAAATTAATTTTATTTGTATGTTTTGAAATTTTAAATTTAAATACTAATATTTTATATAGTTATTTAATTACAAAATTAGTATTAGAAGTAAATAATAAATTAGTATAGCCCGTATTAGCATGGGTTCAATATTAAGATATTTTGATTATGTACGATAAGTTAAATTGATGTCAATTTAAATTATGAATTATAAAACATGAATACACAAAACATATTAACTACTTGATAGGATTTTTCAAGGAGACAAATTATCTCAGAAGATAATTATGTATAAGCTTTTACTCATATAAATAACAAAATTTACGCATTTTGAAGTTTGACTCTTTAATCATATGACTGAGATTTGCTACATTAGGTATAACTTAAAATATCAAGAGTTAATTTATCATATTTATATTTGTTTTAGCATTTTTTTATTAATTATTATTAATTTTTTAATACGTAATATGCTAATTAATTAGGGGTGATATTTAGTAAAATTATGGTTAAAGCAGCTGAAGCAAACATGTCATAAAATGTCTATTTTACTTTTTAATTAAATATTATTAAATTTTTAGTACATAAATAACTTATAATAATTCATTAAGGGTGCTATATTAAAACTACGATTGAAATAGCTGAAGCAGATATGTCATAAATATTTATTTTATCTTTTTAATTAAATATTATTAAATTTTTAATAGATAAATAACTTATAATAATTAATTAGGGTGATACAGTAAAATTTTGAATTGGATATTATTGATCCTTCAATACATAAATGAATTATAATAATTAATTAGGTGTAATATAGTAAAAATCACGATTGAAGCAGATCAAACAGACATGTCATAAATGTCTATTTTATTTTTTTAAATTAAATATTATTAATTTTTAAAATATATAAATAATTTATAATAATTAATTAGAGGCGATATAATAAAATCACAGAACAAATAGTAATTAATTAGGAGTGATATATTAAAATTACGGAGCAAGTAACCTGCTTAAGTAGGCATGTCGAAACCATCTTTTCTATATAATATAAATAAATAATAATAAAATAATAATAAATAACGCATATATGTTTTTTCTACTAATTTAACCGTACGTGTCTCGCACGTGTAACCTTTTAATTATATAAAATTAAATAATTTTATTTATTGTGAAGATTTTTAATGAAGTGCGAAAAGTTTAAATTACTTTTTAAAGATTCTTCACACTTTAATATAATAATGTAAACATTATCACCAGAAGTTCCAAGTGATTGAGAAATCATTACTATTACTTTTGCATTTGTCATGCAGTACATTTTTTCTTACTGATAGAGACTAAGAGAGTTGCATTAATTTGAATCATATTTGTAGTATGATTTTTTTTTTTCTATATCTAAAATCTTTTCTTATTTTTAAAATCAAATCTTTTACAAAATCATTGATTATATTCTTATTACGTACTTACAACTTTTAAAAAATTGACACTTCCTAATCTTTATTATTTTGGTCCTTTTATATTTATTTTCAAATTTTCTTAAAATTAAATTAAGTTAATTTAAAATTCTTAAACTAATGAAAAATAAAATTCTTAAACTAATGAAAAATGTATTTAGTTGTCATTAATTCTGATAATTTCTGATAAAGAAAGATTTTTACCATAAATATATTTAATTTTTTTTTAACTCTTAATAAATATTAAGAAAATAATGAATTTTTTTTTTGTCTAAAGCAAAAAATTTTGGGCCAAAATTTCAATAATATTTTAAAGGTATTTCACACTTCTAATATCTATAGATATAGATATAGACTACCTCTATTTTAATTATTTTTCTTCCTTTTTATTCTTTGATCCATTTAAAAAATATATCCCTTCCTTTCTAACAATTTTTAAATTTTAATTTCACTTGAATCATTTAAAATCAAATAACATTTAGTATATTTTACCTATATATTTAGTTTCTAACAGAAGAAGCATCTCAACCAAACTTGAATTCTTCTTTCTTTTTTCTCCGAGCAAATTTTACACCAATTTTTTTTTTTCTTTACTTTTCAAAACTTTTAAAAGGACAGTTTGGTGTACTAAAATTACTGTTATGCATAGGGTTTGGAGAAAAATTTTATCACAAGAGTATATTATGCAGTTTTATCTTACATTTCTGTTATAAATTATTTTCAAGACTTAAACTCGTAATCTTCTGATCACATGACAAGAACTTTTCCAGTTACTGTGATATTGCTTCAGACACGAATACTAGAAGGCTAATTATTTATAGGAGGCCAAAACAAAAGATAAGGAGAAGAGTTAAAACAATATCACTTTTTTTTCTTTTTCTTGTAGCTCTTTAATTTTAATTCTTAAAAATATTTTAATATGTTTTATATTCTTTAATTAAAAAATACGAGTTAAAAGCAGATAAATAATTAAAACGGAGGGAAATATATATATTTATTATTAGTGTTCAGTGTTCTATTGCTGAACACACTACACGTATAAGGCTCATTTATAGGTGGCAAAAACAAAAGAGACATATATACACAACTTTAACAAGTCATGCATTGCGCGAGTTAGAAAGAGAAAATGGAGAGCAAGATGAAGGAGAAGAGTGAATCGGTGGTGGACATGTCACCGACATCAGCGGTGGTGGAAGGTGGTGTTGAGGATATCTACGGTGAGGATTGTGCCACGGAGGATCAACTCATCACCCCATGGACTTTCCAAGTTTCTAGGTACTCTAATTTGTTCGAAATGAATTACAAGTACTTTCATTTCGTTTTAGCTGGCGTCTTTTTAAAAATATTTATTTTAATTTAATTAGATTTTTGATGAAATCAAAAAAATTTTATTATATTTTTTCGATATTATCCGTAACATTAGATAACAAAATAAAGTATATTACTTAAATTTATATTTTCAAAGTATAACTAATAAGGTCAATTTGGTAAAATAAATTCTTAACTAATATTTTTTTCATGGGTCTATTAAGTCAATAGAGTTTAACTAATATGAAACGGAGTGAGTGATTCTCACTTGTACGCCCTCGTATTAGTCGGCCCACTTGACACACCCATTAAGAAAAATATTTATTTGGGGTCTATTTTACAAAATAAGTCTTATTAATTATACTTTAAAAATATAAATTTAAATATACATAACTTGTTTAATCATTTAATCATTTAAGGATATTATTAAAAAAACATATTAAAATCCTCTTGATTTCATCAATGAAACAGCTATATTAAAACAAATATTTTTATAAAAAAAGTTAATTAAAATAAAACGGAGGGAGCATCGTTTTAGTATTTTGGTGTTTGTGTGAGTTTGTAGATTGTGTACGCCTTAAATCGATTTCACGACTTTCTATCCTACCTCTAACCGACATAAGTACTCTTTCCATCTCATATTACTCAACATGACATGCAGTTTGTATAACTTTTAAGAAAGATTTTAAGAAAGAATTAATTAGGAGTGTAAAAATATCACTATAGTAAATTCATATTAAATATTATTATTATTCATTAGAGTTGATTATTTCCATTAAATTACTAACGATAAGGTGAAAAAAAATTATTTAATTATCTTTTATTAATTCTTTAGACATCTCAACTATTTTGAGATTTTTTTTTAAAAACATCTCAATTAATATGAGACAAAGAGACTTTTGTGTTTTGCACAACATTTAACAAAGAATTAATAAGGAGGATAAATTGACTAATATAATCCTATTAAATTCACATTAAATATTACTCCATTCGTTTCGAAATAAGTGAATTGTTGAGATATTTATTGGTGTTTAAAATAAGTAAAT
The DNA here is from genome assembly GCF_002878395.1 of Capsicum annuum. Taxonomy (NCBI): domain Eukaryota; kingdom Viridiplantae; phylum Streptophyta; class Magnoliopsida; order Solanales; family Solanaceae; genus Capsicum; species Capsicum annuum. The sequence continues at coordinate 199,497,538 of NC_061119.1, read as the reverse complement.
TATTGAATTTTTTTTCAAATTTACCCTTATAATTTGACAACCAATTAACTTTTAAAAAGATATTAAAGGTCAGCTTTTTCTTTTTTGGGTAAAAATGAAAAGTTGTGTTAAATTTATATTTTTAATGCTTTTTTCTTAATTTGTGTGTCAAAACTCAACAATTCATTTTATGAAATGGAGGGAGTATCATTATCTATTAGAGTTAATTGCTTTCATTAAATTACTAAGAGTAAAGTTGATATAAAATATCCAATTATGTCTTGATTTTTAAACATCTCAATTATTTTGGGACAACTTTTTGAAAAATATCTCAACTAATATGAGACAGAGTATGAGATAGAGGGAGTATTAACTAGATCTTCTTTAATAATCGTAGGTGTTCCGCACTTATATCAATTTATATGTGCCATTGTTTTGCATTTCGAGAGGCAAAATCCATTAATATATTAAGTGAATTCGAACATAGAAATGACTGAAATTAATATAGTAGGTTAGTCTCTATGTATATCAGTATGTATAATGGGATTGTATTAAAGAGTAGTTTTGAATATTTTGAAATGCTACTCTTGTTTCAATTTTGACTATAGAGTACAAGTGTAGACCTATCTAATGTATTATAAGATCTAATACATTTCTGATATATAAGATGTATTATAAGATCTTTAAATTTTTGATATAAGCATCCACGCTAGAATTTCTATTAAGGGGGTTAAAAAATAACTAAGTACATTAACAGGAGTACAGGACCTAAAAAATAAGCAAGTCGGATTTGATTTGAGCGAACTAGAGAAAGTTCAACTCTACCTCAACATGAACAACAAAACGGAGGAAGTTAAACTTCTTTATTTTGATCGTGCGTTCAAACGTACAATCTATAAACTTTTTTAAAAATAATTTATATATTTAGAAACTACATAAAAAGTACAATAAGTTACGGGAATTGTACTTTACGTTTAAGTTGTTTATACATTAACATGATAAAACTATTTTAAATCAGTCAAAATAGACAAACAACAAAAAAAAGTATATAATATAATTTTGCAAAAGAATAGAAAAAAAATCAACAATTAAATTAGTAACCGTGAAAGTAGAGAGAAGAGCAACGAAAAAAGGGTCAGAACGTAAGAGAGCAAGAAAATAGGTAACTAGGGATTTAATCCCAAAGCTAATATAAAAAATTGGAAAAAACGGTGTTATTCAGACTCGAACGTACGTTGAATGAGAAATTCTGCACCCCTTCACCACTGAATAAAGCTTTAGTCTTATGTCAAGGGGTTCAGTACTTAACATATATACGGTAAATTAAAATTTTGATTGTATATACTTAGTGTAATTTTTCGACGAAGGGGGTTCAGATGACCCCCCTACTGCATGTAATCCACCAGTGTACGCATCCCATACCCCTTAAACTATGGTCCAAATTGATACGACACACTCCAACTTCACATGGGTCCTATTACCCTTCCGAACTCAATTTTAACGTATTTTTGTCACCCCTTTATGCTAACATGACACCTTTATTACATAAAAATGGGACTCATATCAAAGGTGTTATCTCACCTAAAAAGGTGCCACATCAACTAAAAAGGATAGACAAAAATATACTAAGGTTGAGTTTAGGGTGTGAGTATGTCGTGACAAATTTGGTCATAGTTCAGGTACTAGCTTTACTCTAAATTTTTTAAAGTCATCATAGTTAACATTTAACAATTCAAAATATTTAGAGAATATTTGAAAAATTTATGGTCATAGAAAACATTTTTTGGCAGTCCAAATGGTAATGAAGTACATGTTAATATTTGAAAATTACGATGAAAATATTTTAAAAATTACAATAATTAAGAACTTAAAATATTTAGAAGGCATATAAAATCAGTTGTTGAAGAAAATTGAAATTTTTGATATCCCGATACTTAGGACCTAAAAATTCATGATTCTCAACCTGCCTTGTTGAAAAGTATACCACATTTTGGTTGTAGTGCTAGCCTACATCCTTGGATTAATCTACTATGTTGGTTTTAGGACTTCATGTACCAGTGGATTAGCATATACGCCAATAAGTACAGTAAGTAGAAGTGTATTCGTGATATCCTGAAGAAAATGTTACTGATTTATTTGCTTAAAAATTGATAATTACACCAAGGTAGTTTTTTAGAAATGTTGTTGAGCGAATAACTTCTGATCATTGAGTAGGGATACTACTAGAAACAAACGCTTTTCTCACCGTGAATCAACAAAAAATTTGTGCTACAAAACATGATTTTCCCGACACTGGGTAGCTACTTCGTAATTTTTTTCGTATGAAACACTATTATTTTGTCTTGTTTTTTCTTTGATTCAATCAAAATATCTATGGTAATAGCCGCTACATGTTTTTCAGTGGGAATTTCGACTGGAAAATAGTGATTTTTTAGTAGTAGGGGATCATATTCATAAATTATTAAGAGTAACAAGTTTGTATTACGATAATTTTTTGAGTTCGTCTATTCTATCATTAAATTTGGATATAAAAAGTTTATCAACTTTTGTCATGGTGAAAACAGTGGTTACAACTTGTTGAGAGATCCGCGTTACAACAAAGGTCTCGCGTTCACCGAGCAAGAAAGGGATGTTCATTACTTGCGAGGCATTCTTCCGCCTGCAGTTATGCCTCAAGAGCTTCAGGTACATAATAAATTGCTTAATGTACAATCTTGAAATGTGTATTTACAGGAATATTTGTTAATATCTTGTGTTATGATATCAGGAGAAAAGACTAATGCAGACTCTTCGTCGATATGAAGTCCCTTTGAATAAATATGTTGCTTTGATGGAACTACAGGTAAATTACTAGCCAAATGCTCGACTTATGAATTTAATTGCGCATCAAGTTTTGCTATTATTACATATCATGATAAAGGTGACGGGTTGTTGTCAGTATGACCACTTAACTTCCACTGTAAGTCTGTAATAGTAAAGTCGTAAAATTAACTTTTTATCCAATTAAAGTAACTGAACATTACCTGCAATAAGAGTTTTGAAATAAAACTTCATTCACTGTACACTAAAGTCACCCCGATAGATATGTTTTGTCATTATATTGGAAAAAACTTACTTACTTCACTGTAATAGTTTGTAACGATTGTATGACATAGTTTGTACTTTGAGATAGTTCAGATTTTTAGATATGTCAAATAGATTGTATGTCCGAATTCACAGTCAAAATAAAACAGTTTTGACCCTTGAAATCCAAACTGTGTCTTATAAATTGGGATGAAGGAACTATGTAATCTTATTGTTATAGTTGGTGAATCACAGTTCATTTAATGTGGCAAAAATTTGTTTTGTGACTTTGCTATTATAATAATCTCAGAGGCCATATGTGAAAATGACGATGCAATGGAATTATTTAGTCACCCTTCTCATTCTTCCGCTCTTCTTTTTTCTGGATTGTATTTGCAGGAGAGAAATGAAAGGCTGTTCTACAAACTTCTTATTGATAATGTAGAAGAGTTGCTTCCGATTGTTTATACTCCGACTGTTGGTGAGGCTTGCCAAAAATATGGAAGCATTTTTAGGCGTCCGCAGGGTTTATACATCAGTTTGAAAGAAAAGTATGTTACTCATACGAGTTAAAGCGTATTTACTTCTTCATTGTGAAGGTAATTTGACTAAAGCTGTAAGTGTGTATTTATTTACAGAGGAAGGATACTTGAGGTATTGAAAAACTGGCCTGAAAGGAAAATACAAGTCATTGTCATTACTGATGGTGAACGAATTCTTGGGCTTGGAGACCTTGGCTGCCAGGTAATTCCTTGACACATGTTCTATTAGTCTGTAGCTAGGCTTTATCGGAAACAGCCTGTCTACCCAATAAAGGATGCGCTAAGGTCTGCGTACATCCTATCCTCCTCACATTTCGCTTGTGGGATTACATCTAGTATTTTGTTGTTGTATATTATGTGTGTGATAGATAGGTGCATTGGAGGGGGTTCACTTGAATGGAGGTGAGCCTTGGAGAAACGGTAAAGTTGCCTCTGTGTGTGTGCGACTTATAGGTCACAGGCTCAAACCGCGAAATTAATGGCTAATGCATGCATCAGCGTAGACTGCCTACATTACACCCCTTGGGGTGTGGTCCTTCCCAGTCTCTACGTGAATGCGGGATGCTCCGCACACTGAGCTTCCCTTTAAATATAAATTGTTGACTCCATCGACGTAAGAGAAGTTTGCAATATGGTGTAAAGATTGCTCAAAATTTGTATTAAAGTTGCGACATCCTTGCATATTTTGAGTTCCCTAGTTAGATTCTTTTGCCGAAAACAATTTTCAATTTTTGTTCGACTTTGTAATGGATCGAAGAGTATTCCTGATATGAATTCCATAATATTGTCACAGGGAATGGGCATACCAGTAGGGAAATTGGCTCTGTATACTGCACTCGGAGGAGTCAGACCTTCAGCGGTACCAAAACTTATTAAAATTTATGCACTATTATAATTTTAACACTATGAACAGTCTATCATTTTGCTCGCGTGTGCAGTGCTTGCCTATAACAATTGATGTGGGAACAAATAATGAGCAACTATTGAACGATGAGTTCTACATTGGGCTCAGACAAAAGAGAGCTACTGGCAAGGTCAATTTTATGATAGCATCACTCAATATTGTATCTGTTGTATATTACCATGTAGAAGTATAAATTGAGATTTGCGACATGTTCTTGAGATATGTCAGTTTCTTTTTGCTCCTTGTAGGAGTACCACGACTTTCTTGATGAATTCATGAAGGCTGTGAAGCAAAACTACGGTGAAAAAGTTCTTGTACAGGTTAGTAGCAGTATTAATCTTGTGAAGTTTATTTGTTTGTATAACGTCAAATTCTAATATTTTAAACTGTATCTGCAGTATGAAGATTTTGGTAATCACAATGCTTTTGAGCTGCTGGCGAAATACGGTTCCACACATTTGGTATTCAATGATGATATACAGGTGCATTACAACCCCTTCTTTTTTTTTTTTGGGGGGGGGGGGGGGGGGGGGGGGGGGGGGGGCACAGGATGGATGGTTGCCTTTTTCTTGTTTTTGATCCCATTACTGCTGCAGGGGACAGCTGCTGTGGTACTAGCGGGGCTTGTTGCATCCCTTAAGCTGCTCGGAGGGTCCTTAGCTGATCATACGTTCTTGTTCTTTGGTGCCGGAGAAGTAAGGCTAGAACTTTCTTTTAAGGACTATGTTTTCAATTGTTTAGGTAGACAAACTACTAAAATGATGTAAAAATGGATAGACGGTAGCAAATAAATAACTTGGGCAAAGAATAAGATAATTGGATGACATTCCAACTCTCTAATGATTCAGTGACTTGCTCATGACACCAATTACTCTCTGAAATCATATAATCTTTCTGCCTCTACTCGTGTCGCTAGAATATATGGAAGGATTATTTACATTATGATTTCAAGAGAAGATCTTAATGACCAAGTCATTAAATTATGCTTTCTTGTCACTCTCTTTGATCGCAGGCTGGAACTGGTATAGCAGAGCTCATAGCACTTGCAATTTCAAAGAAGGTAGAGAATTTTTTTGCCATTGTTTTGTCAAAGTCATATTCTCGTTTAATATATTTCACATGATAAATTGTGTTTGTTATCTGTAGACAAACGCCCCTGTGGAGGAAGCACGTAAAAATATCTGGCTTGTCGATTCAAAGGTAGAACAATATACCACTTGTATTCCGTATTCGTCTTATATTTCAAGTTTCACAAAGTTAACTATGGGTTCTTCTATTTACATAGTCCATATAATTGATTACATACAGGGTCTAATAGTCAGCTCTCGAAAGGAATCACTTCAAGCTCACAAGAAACCCTGGGCACATGAACATGAACCTGTCAACAATCTCCTCGACACTGTTAAGGTTTGCTCGATGAACTCCCTAACTGAGGATTACCACTTTGAAAATCCCTTTGTATGTATTAACACTTCAAAATTAATTTAGGCCATTAAGCCAACTGCCATAATTGGAACATCTGGAGTTGGAAGAACATTTACGAAGGAAGTGATTGAGGCTATGGCTTCCATAAATAAGGTGCTGCATTCCCCCGATTTTATTTGTTGTCTCCCCACCAAAATTTCCTTGAGCTCATGGACTAAAATATGATTTGCAGAGGCCCCTTATTATGGCTCTCTCAAATCCAACGGAACAATCCGAATGCACTGCTGAAGAAGCCTACGCTTGGAGTGAGGTAAGTAATTAATATTCATGGAACATACACGTACGTAGTTAAAAATCACTAAAATTTTGAAACCATTATTTCAAAAGTACAACGAGATTGATGCTAATAAGAATTTTAAACGTTAATGTCTTTCAAGTTTATATCCTGGATTTGCCTATGCATGAGATGCAATCTCTCTGCACGTCAAAGGTGTGTTTGGTTAATTTTGTACCACTCAAGTTCATGACGCTGACCAATTTCTTTATTGCTTTATAAAGGGTCGAGCAGTCTTCGCAAGTGGAAGTCCATTCCCTCCTGTAGAGTACAATAACAAGCTCCACATTCCTAGCCAGGTTTTCAATGCATATATATGCTTTAATTCCTTTGTAAAGTACCATCACAATCAACACGATTATGCTTAATTTATGTTCAATCTTTCATGCAAATATCACAGGCAAACAACTGTTACATATTTCCTGGATTTGGTTTTGGCTTGGTCATGGCTGGCGCTATCCGTGTGCACAATGACATGCTTTTAGCAGCTTGTAAGTATTTGAATTACAAACCTTAAACCGAAACCTCATATCTTGACCATCAGAGGTGGTAAATGGGCGAGTTGGGCCAAATTGGGCTAGTCAATAAAAGGGCTTTGAGTCAATCCCCTCCCCAACCGCGGCCTCCCTTTTATTTTAGACTAAAGTGCTATTTTATATTTATGAAAATAGCGGAAGCCTTGGCTGGTCAAGTAACTGAGGAACACTATGTCAAGGGGATCATTTACCCTCCTTTTGGTATTATCAGAAAGATCTCAGCTCATATTGCTGCTAATGTTGCTGCTAGAGCATATGGACTCGGTGAGTGCATTCTTTCGTTTTTGTTAGCATTTATTTACTTTTATCACTTACTAAGTAATGTTATATGATACAGGGAAAAGGCTAAAATATGTCATTACACTATTTCTCATCTTCCATAGTTGGCTTGGTTTAGTGTCTTTAACAGATGCATCTGATCATTCTATCCGTGTGTTTTTTTGGGCTTATAAGGTGTGGAGAGAGAACAAAAGGAGGAAATGGGTTGGGTATTTTTTCAATGGTTCCGTTTTTTAATTAATATTAGTTGATTTGCTGTGGACCTCTAATAAGTGGCCACATGACAAAAATTGTTTTGCGAACCACTAGTAAGAAAATAATATAATGGCACAAATAAAACTGTTTTATATTGTAACAGTGACAGTAGTGACATATATGAGCCAATCTTTTAAAGAATGACAAAGATGAGTCATTTCTGATAGTTCGATAGTCATAATATATTTGAGCCTTTCCCTATAATATGTTATGTAGAGTTTTATCTTTTATATGATCTTATTGTGTTATATACCGCAGGCGTTGCAACACGTCTGCCCCAGCCTGCAGATTTGGTGAAGTATGCTGAGAGTTGCTTTTATTCTCCGAATTACCGATGTTATCGCTGATTAAATAAAATAGTACTTAATATGCGACCCCTTAAAGTTTGTTCCAAAAACACTTGGACTAAGTGAATTACCTGTCACATGTTGTAAGTTTATTTATATGTCTCTTTTTGTAAATCTTGTAGTCCATGTAAAGGCAATAATGTGTGTTGTACTATAGTTTGAATAAGATGGATCTTCAATTACCCTTCGTGCTGCATACTCACAATATTATTTTACAAAATTGTATATTATACGAATTGATACTGCACGTGGTAAGAGACTAGTTTATCTAAACACATGTCCGCTCGAACATTGCTATTCTCTATTCAAAAATAAACACATCTTCAAGTAAGTTCCAAACTTGAAGCCATATCTCACGTACGTTGAAGATGCAAGAGTTAGCGTTAAGCTGGTACAATTGTTTCCATCTATTCTAGCCTTGTCGGGTACTTGTTGCTTGTTGCATCTATTCTAGCCTTGTCGGGTACTTGTTGCTTGTCGGACCTATAGAGCTAGTCATTAGTCAAGGTGAGCATAAACTGGTTCAGATATCACAATTATCAAGAAAGAATAAGCTACTATTTATGTAGACAGTCAGAAACATAAAGACCACAGTGGCAATCTCTGGAATCGACCTCACAAAAGCTGGTAATCAGTGTCAAATGATATGTAGCTCTAGTTGATTACACACGGCAAGCTAAAAATAAAGGCAAGATGGTGCATTAAAGTTCTCGTTATGTGCGGGGTTCGGTAAAGGGTCGGATCGCATTAAAGTTTTCGTTATGTGCGGGGTTCGGTAAAGGGTCGGATCGCATTAAAGTTTTCGTTATGTGCGGGGTTCGGTAAAGGGTCGGACCACAAAGGTCAATTACATTTTGAGGCAATTGTAGATCCTGAAAGGCAATTCTGATTGGTTAATAAAAATCGATTTTAATGCTATTTTTTTTTTTTTATGAGTTTAGCCAATTTATCATGAAAGGTAAAAGGGTATAAAGGAACCTTGTTTTGATTGTTCTGTAAATATAAATTGTCTTCCTCCATATGTAAAAAGGGAATAAATAAATCATTAAATTTTGAGATGTGCTTTAAGCGGACTCGAACCGCTGACATTAGCCGCAGGTAAATCACTGCCTCTCAGGTACCCCGACTGATTCTACCATAGAGGCCAACGATAGACAATAACTCCCCCTGAACACAACTTACAACTTTCATCGTACTGTGCTCTCTAAAGAGCAATTCTTCTCAAAATCTCACTCAAAAGGTGCTGAGTTGGAATCCCATTCTAACTAAGGATTCTTGTGGTTCCGGACTATCCAACTATAGGAGAACCAGGAACGGAGGGCTTTCCCCCCTTTCCACCCGACTCTTTGGTCTTAAGAACGCTGGTTTTAAGAATGAGTAATTGCCCTTCTCCGACCCCGACTGTCCAACCTGAGAGCGGACAGCTAATGCGTTCCGCTTATTGAACAGGGTTCTATGGTCGGTCCGTGACCTTTGGATGCCGAAGGCGTCCTTGGGGTGATCTCGTAGTTCCTACAGGGTGGAGATGATGGGGTCGGTCCATGGATTCTCCTTCCTTTTCTTTTGACGCATTTCGCTCAAAGGGTTGAAGGAAGATAGTGCATCAAGCTGTTCGCAAGGGTCAACTTGATCATCTTCCCCAGAGATCTCAGATAAGGGAACCCTGGGAGAGCCACCGACCCAACTACCGTCCATGTACAATCCATACTAGATCTGACCAACTGCCCATTCTACCTCCTCTACGTTCTTGACAACCCATCTTTGTCTCAGTAAAGTCTTTCAGTGGCACGTTTCGGTCCTCTTCCCCATTACTCAGAAAAAGTGAGCCACCGGTTTAGGTACAAGATACTATCATTAGGACAATTAGACATCCAACCTGTAATCGCAACGACCCAATTGCAAGAGCGGAGCTCTACCAACCGAGCTATATCCCCTGAGCCAAGTGGAGCATGCATGAAGGAGTAAGATGCTTCTTCTTTTGGCTCAACTTTATCCCAGTTTTGCCGAGGGAGCAACCCCATTTTTCAACTTGAATTGGTCAAAATATGCGGACTTTCTTATACGCAGTTTCGCCTTATATTTATGTAAAGAAGTTATTTCCACGGCCTGAACCCATGACATGCTGGTCATATGACAACAACTTTACCGGCTCTGGTGGTTCAAACATGATCAGAACTAAGTTCATTATTGATCCAAAAACATATAAATCCCCTCTCAAATTTGTGCCAGCTATCACTGATCACCAAGAGTTGGAAGTGCAACTCTAATATAGTACCAAAAAAGAACATAAACAGAGGGCAGGCAAGATGAGACAGTCTAGATAATGTTCTATTTTAATAGATGATTTCATTGCATGAAAAAAGAAAGAAATAATTCAGAATGTTGGCTACAAAGGCAAAAAGGAAGGAAAATCAAATGGCTGCCAAAAATGAAAAGAAATTAGTCCCTCCTTCAAGTATTAATTACAGCATCTTCCCTTAAAGGGTTGGAGTATCAAATCTTGAACCAAGCATTTAAAGCACCCCGTCTCTAAAGGAAAGAGGATTTCGTGTAGTTAAGAGGCCTTAGTCAATCTACCCTTATTTTTGGAAAGAACATATTTTATCCAACATTCACGGAACAAATCTTTTAGGTTGCCTTGTAGTTTGAATCTTTCAAATGGCTAGTTGTAGTCTAACCATTACTATATAATCAATGGAAGACTAGAGAAGAGAAATATTTTTGTCTCAACCTTCTCTAATTTTTTAAAAGGGCAGCCCGGTGCGTTAAAGCTACCGCTATACGCGGTGTCCGGGGAAGGGCCCTACTACAAGGGTGTATAGTACGCAGCCTTATCTTGCATTTCTGCTAGAGGCTGTTTCCAAGGCTTGAACCCGTGACCTCCTGGTCACATGACAACAACTTTACCAGTTACTCCAAGGCTACCCTTCAACCTTTGTAGTTTTTTGCTTTACATTATTCAAGCATTGTATTTTCTTGTGGTTTACTGTGTATTAAAAAAGAGAGGAGAGAAATATATAGTTGGTAAGACACTGTATCAAAAAGTGAGAAAGAAGAAAAGAGTCTAAGTTATAGTAAAAAGATTAACTCAATCGTTTTAATTTGATTTGACAGATGAAGAACTAATAAAATTCCTTGCAACCTAAGAGGAGTGGAGCAAGACCCAATAGAGGTCCCAATAACTATAAAATATTAGGTGTCATTCCATGTCATCACTTTATTTTCTGCACTTTATCGTACTACTTCAATAGTTGACTGTCTGTCGAAGCAAGTTGACTATCTAAAAAAAAAAGAGTAATTCAACCCCCCCCCCCCCCCCTTAAACAATTGTTGGAGCTTGCAAGTCACACATATCATGCCGGCATCATTATCATAAACATTTTAGACTCCAAACCACCTTTAAAAACATGAGTATAACCATAATTGAGTTTCCCATAACCATTTCAAAATATTCTCATAATACTCTCCGTTCAATGATACAAAGGATGGGAAAAACATTTATATTTCTTATGCAACTCAAAGCTTTCAAGAGACTTAGCATCATGTGTTAAATATTCATCCATTTAACATTTAGATTTCAAAACATAAAAAATCATCATTTTCGAATAGCCATTTTAGTTTCAAAGCCCCACACCCCACATAAAGATTTGAAAACCATTCACAAAATTAAAGAGAATTATATGTCAAGCTTTCATCATAAATTCTCAATCCTAACTTCAAACCATCAATCAAAATATGCATAAAAAACTTTATAAAGTGGTTAAAGTAGGGAATGTTCAACATGCCTTTTTAACAGAGGAAAATTGAGAAAAGCTTGAATCCTTAGTCTTGAAGCGTGAACCCTAATTGGATTCTCTCTTTGAGTTTTTGGGAAGGATGGAATGTGTTTTTGAGGAATGAGAATCGTTTTTAGGGTTTTGTGGTCATTCACTATAGGTGGGGGACAATTTTTAACCAAGAAAAGTGTTGAGAATATAATTAAATAATAAAAGTGTGCTCTCTCTAATAGGTTAAGCTTTTAGATGAGATGGTCAGACACTTCAACGTGGTATCTAATCCAGGCCCATCCAAAATATTTATTCATCGATGTTGGACCCTCATATTATACTGTCCACACTCTAGTTAACGAGGCCTGGGCGTGTGGGGGAGTACTGTTAAGTATCCCACATCAAAAAGGGAATGCATAATTGGTCTCCTTGTATGGACTTGGGTAATCCTCCCCTCATGATCTAGCTTTTGAGATTGAGTTAGGTCCCAAGACCCATTCTTTACATGGTATTAGAGCAACCAGAGGTCCTGAGATCGAATCTCACCGCCACCCATTATTAAAAAGAATTTTCACAAGCTTGGTCTATGAAAAAATTAGGCCCGCACGTGAGGGTGCTGGTTGAGAATATATATAATTAAATAATAAAAGTGTGCTCTCTTTAACAACTTAAGCTTTTAGATGAGATAGTCACACACTTTAGTAGAAAGGACCCTAATGCCCCTAAATTATGAAATAAATACGAATCTTGTCAGGCTGGAGGCGTGTGTGGAACGCCCCCATCATGAAGCATGTGCCTACGTGACGCGCTGCCCAGGGCGGAGCCATTCTAGTAGCTTCTCCCAACTTGGGGCGCGGCTCGGGCCTCAAGTCCAACGCTCCCTTGGCACGATGCATGACCTCTTTTCTACGTACAAACTTCCCTTAATGTACTCAAACTCATCCCAAATGATTTCTACTCATCCTAAAGGTTATATAGACTCATTTTTACGCTCTACTGGGACATAAAACGTACGGGGTGTTACAACTTTCATCCTAGAAATAATCTTTCACCATTGCTCCTCCTACCCTCTTCGGGTGCTTTTCCACAAAATCTTAAGGGGTCGTTTGGTAGAGTGTATTGGTAAAAATAATGCATGTATTAATTAATGTGTATTATGAATACCTTGTTTGGTACAATTTTTAGTCAATGTATAACTAATGCAAGCATTAGTTATACACTCTATTGTGTATTAAGATGTGTATTTCTAATACCACCCATTTTCTATGTATTAATAATGCAAAGTCTTTAACACATGCATTAACATATTAAATGACCTTAATACCCCTCAATTTCCCTCTCAAAATATTTCATCATTCCTTTTCCCGCCATTTTAATTTGCAGTAGTGAATCTTTTCAAAATATTTCACAATTTTTTTCCCACCATTTTAATCTACAACAATGTATAATTGATTTAAATAATTTTAATATATTTTTTCTTTGGTTCGAGGGTCTTTAAAAAGATTAAAAAAAATTGAGACTATTTCTTAATTTTATGTCTTATATTTTATTTTTGTTTCGACTATGTTAATCCGTTGGCATAATATTTCATGTGCAAAGACGAAGGTCTTGCAATTAATCTGAAACCTCTATATACTGGTTCAACAATACTAATTATATTTGAGATGACAAAAAAATTTTGTTGCAAAAAGGTGTACAAAATCAAAGAAGGGTATTTTTGTAAAGAAACATTTCTTTTATAGAAATTATGTAAGATGTATTATTTCTTATACATCAAACTAAACAATGTATAAGAAACAATACATGCATAACTAATACATGCATAACTAATACAAGCATTATTAATGCAAATATTATTAATAAGCTATATTTACATTGATCTTATACATTCTACCAACCACCCCTAAGAAGTTAGCTCTTAGTGGGACTTCTTTGTTTGGAAGGATTTGAGCATTGTCAATAAGTTGCCCAAATTCGAGGCCCTCAAAATCGGATGCTTGGGTAGGTGTGGAGTGGCAAGTAGTTGAGGAAGGGTTTACTCGCTTGAACTACTCACTTTCCAAGCCTTGAACGACTTTCCATCAAGGCTTGTTGTCACTTGGATTCAATACCCCGAGATTTTGCAGAAATAACTACACTTGAACTAATTGATATAAGTGGTTGTGCACAATCTATTGAAAATTCATTGAAGCAGATTCAACATAACATTGAGAAAAAGGGAGTGTTCTTCCCTTTTCTCAAGTTGGTCTTTGCAAAATTCACCGCTGGAGGAAGATGTCTTAACATGAATGAAATAAGAACTTTGGAAGTTTGTGATCCTGAGCATGTCAAAACATTTTTGTGGCTAAAAGTGTTCTAAATTTTGAAAAGGGTTATTCTTTTCTAGATGAACAAAAAATGAAATAAATTCACAGAATTTGAGACCCATGGAAATATAGAGTATGAACCCATAATTCCAAAAAATAAAATAATGTTAAAATCTTAAAAAGTCGAGTCAATCAAATTTAACTTTTGAATCCACTCCACGTAAGTTGCAAAGATTCTGAAATAACGAGTCAAGAATTACGAATAGAGAGCCATTGGGTAAGACAAGTTGCACAAAAAACATGATCACACTGGACTTTTTTTCATGATCATCAACATGACCTCTTTGAAAACCTTCCACACATACTATACAAAGACCATTTTCATAACTAACCATAGGCAATACATGAATTTGAGTACTCTCATCGTCGGAACGCATAGATAGTGGCGGAGCCAGGATATTCACGAAGGGGGTTCATAAGTGAACATACGAACTAACCGAAGGGGGTTCAACATCTAATATTTATACATAAAAAATAATTTTAACCATGCATATATAACATAATTTTTCGCTGAAGGGGGTTCGGATGAACCCCTCGGCAAAGAATAGATCCGCCACTGCGCGTAGAACACCACGGTGGCTCATTCATGTCCCCACCTGAAATTCCGATCACCATTAACACTAAATCAAGATCGAAATATTTATCCATAGAGAATGAAAATATATAATATGTGTTGGTTTCAAAATCAAGAGGGCGTCATGCGGAAGTTTAAAGTTTGCAAACTAATATGATGATAATTCAGATGACACAAAACTAAACTAAAAAACATAATATTATTGATATGATTTGGCCAATCGGCCTACATATTAAAAACTAAATAAAAAAACATAAAAAAACTATGAGAGAAAATCTCTCCATAAATAAACTCTTTAAAGACTACATTGTGGATGCTATTGCATTGTTGTATGAGAAGAGGTCTTCTATTTATTGATATCCAAAACCTTTCCTCCAAGAAAGAGGTTTGTCAAATATGAAAAAGTTTTATATTTTTTTTTCAGGAAAAGTAAAAGTAATTATGGTATTACTTTTATTTTTCCTTCTAAGAAAAATAAAACTCAAATATGGTAAGAAAATCAGGGCAAAAACTCTAACAAATCTCCCCTTTTTGGCTTGATATTCTTGACCCCCCTTTTTTCACACGATCTTCATACATCACTGCTGCTTACCATGATAAAAAGTTGATATGGGTTAAAAATTGGAGCCCTATGCATTAAAAAATAAAAGCACGCGTTGATATTATTGAAACCCTGTGTTATAAGTAAACAGGGTTGAAAGTGGAGCCTAGTGCATTGAAAGTGAGCACAGGTTAAGAGTGAAGCTCATGTGTTAAAAATAAATGCACGAGTTAAAAGGAGCCCAAGCATTGAAAGTAACCAAGGGTTAAAAGTTGGAGCCCATAAATATGGGTTGAAAATTGATTTGGTTTTAAAGATGGATTAGCAACAGGATTGTTAAAAATTTGTTTGAAACTTTTCTCCATATGTAGCTAGACAAAGATCTTCATTATCATTAAATTGATTGCAACTTTGATCTCAACATGTCCTCAATTTGAACCATCGAACCATTGAACCATGGGCTCTGATACCACTTGTTGGGTTCAAAATCGAGAGGGCGTCATGCGGAAGCTTAAAGTTTGCAAACTAATATGATGATAATTCAGATGACACAAAACTAAACTAAAAGAGCATAATATTATTGATATTGTTTGACCAATCGTCCTACAAATTAAAAACTAGATCAAAAAACATAAAAAACTATGAGAGAAAATCTTTCCATAAATAAGACTCTTTAAAGACTGCATTGTGGATGCTGTTGTGTTATTGTATGAGAAGAGAGTCTTCTATTTATAGATATCTAAAACCTTTCCTCCAAAAAGTGGTTTGTCAAATATGAATTTATTTTATATTTTTCTTTAAGGAAAAGTAAAAGTAATTCTGGTATTACTTTTATTTTTCCTTCTAAAAAACATAAAACTCAAATATGGTAAGAAAATCAGGAAAAAATCCTAACGATATGTGATGGTTGATTAGATATATAGTTGAATATATATTGATGAAACAAAATTCAAACCTTATGCTACACTACATGGGTGGGGGTTGGACAACAAACCCAGTGCCATGAATTTGGTTTTCTAGTTTTATTATATTACTATTCAATAAAATTACATATATGTCCTTACAGAGTGTGTACAATTACGTTAAAAGAATCAAACTAGAGTTTATGTTGACCAAGACCAAGAAAACTGTGTTCAGATTTATGAAGTTTTGATGATTGAAAAATGCATGAAATGGGTGATGAAGCTGTTTCAACAACACACTGTCTAAAGGAGCTTATTTAATTACTAAGGAGCACAGACAAGCTTGCAACAATAAAGGAGGAGCTTATTTAATTAATAAGGAACACATACAAGCTTGCAATAATAAAGGAGGAGATAATGACTATGCTGGAGAAACTCAAAAAAAATTATCATGTGCTGAACGAAAGAGGTGGAGTGGTGAAGAGATTTGAGTTTGAATTAAATCCTACTTTAAGAGTAACTATAATAAATGAGAGTCCTGATGGAAGAATACGTTTGAATTGAAGAAGAACTCTTCGGAGAGTTGTGTTCAAATAGAGACAGTGACTCTCAGAGTTACTTACACACTTGCAAAGCAAAAAAAGTAATTGACAAATTGACTTGACAATGTGCAACTTGAAGACTGAAGAAACACTTTGTTGACCCGGTCATGATACTTAGAAAGATGATGAGTCTTAGTCTTTATATAATAAGAATGGCTCTTGAGCTGTAACTTTTATGTAATCCTAGTTTTAGTGAGTTATATACTAAGTTAGGTTATTGTCTTCAAGTTAGGAAACTCGAAGACTTGGGATCACATACCTTGGGAGGTTTGTGAGTTTTTGTTCTGAATAGGAGATAGAATTTATAATTCCTAGATTATAGAAGTCTTGTAATTTACTTATATGTTGTTATTGCTGAGGCTCAAGTTGATTAGTAAAGTTGGGGTGAAATCCTGTAGAGGTGCAGGTTATGGTTTTTCACATATTTTTGAGCAGGGTTGTTGGTTTTTAGCTTTGAAATTAGAGACAAAAAAATGTTGTAATTGAATTGTTAAAGAAAATTATTTTATTAATAATTCAAAGACATATTTATAGGTAAATTTCTAACTAGACTCCAATTCAAATTCAAATAACAAAGGGATAACTAATTCCTAAGTCTAAGCAACATAGAATTCTAATAATTTAAAACTACTAAAATTATCTACTCCTACTTTATTTTTGAGACATATTTTCAACACTCCTCCTTGGATCAAAAATTGTAGATTGCATTCTCGGCTTGGCTGAATTTGATCTCTTAAATAAATCTGTCAATTCATCTTTGTTCTTGCATGACTTGTGTGCATCTTATATTGAATTAAATAAGAAATTTTTGCCTCTCATATCAACTTGTAAATCTCATGATTAGTTGAATCAAAGATTCGACAATATTTATCAGAAATGATTCTGACTGCAACATTTCCTTTTTTTTTGTAGGAATATAGTCACCATTTTCAATTCTGATTTTCGTATTTTCCAAGAGAAGGAACTCTTTAAAAAGAGTTTTGTCATATGTCATGTGGTTTGTATAACCATTGTCAATCTTCCAAAATTCAGATTTCTTGGTTGAAGAATATGTTACCACAAATAAGTAATCTTCTTTTTCTTCTTTGGTGACTTGGGCATCTGCTTCATATTTTTGAAATTTATTTTTGCAAATTACAGCTTTATGGTCAAGTTGATTGCATATCTTACATAGTGCATCTGGTGTCTTCCAATATTTAAATGGAGGATGATCTATTTTGCTACAATGCTGGAAAGGTGGGTAATTTTTTCTTGAATTATTACCCTTGCCTTGAGTTTTGTGGTTGTCTGCCAAAGCTCCTTTAACTATACCATCCTGCCTCATAAGCCTCCTTTGTTCTTGTGCCTGTAATGTATTTAACTATTCTACCAAGGTAATCTTGGACAGATCTTTTGAGTTTTTCAAGGTAGTAATTGATACTTTGTATCTTTCAGGCACTTTGACAAGAATTTTTTCAACAATTCTTGAATCTTTAAATTTTGTGTCAAGCAATCTTACCTTGTTAACAATACTAAGAAGTCGGTCTAATTACTCTTTGACGGTCTCAGATTCCTTCCTCTTTTGTAATTTGAATTCCCTTATTAGATTCAATACCTTCATGCTTAGTATTCTTTCATCTCCTGTATATTCTTCCTTCAGATAATTCAAAATTTCTTTTGGTGATTTAAGGGCCATAATTCTCGTGAAAATTATTGGAGAAAACTAGCAAAAAAAGTTGCTTTTGCCTTTGATTTTCTGATTTCCTTTTCCTTTTAGCTTTTGATTTGGGCTACCATGGGATTATCAGGCAGCAGAAAAACATCAAAATCCTACTCCCCATCCTCCCAAAAATCTAAAGCCTTAAGATAAGTCTTCATTCTTACTACCCAAAGATAGTAATTCTCACCATCAAAGATAGGAGGAGTTATTTGAGAAAAGTTATTTTCAGAATTCATCTCTCTTACAGATCCCTCAAGAAATTGACTTTAATACCAATTATTGGTTTTTTACTTTGAAATTAGAGAAATAACAGAGAAAGAGTTGGAGAGAAAAAAATATTGCAATTGTATAGTCAAAGGAAAATATTTTATTAGTAACTCAAAGACATATATTTATAAGTAAATTTCTAACTAGACTTCAATTCAATTTCAAATTACAAAGGGATAACTAATTCCTAAGTCTAAGCCACATAGAATTCTAATAATTTAAAACTACTACAATTATCTACTCCTACTTTATTTCTGAGACATATTTTCAACAAGGGTGTTTTCCACATAAAATTACTATTTTCTTTACTTATATTGTTACTGTATTGTTGAAACAAGTTAGGCAATCTATTTCACTCGTAGGCTACTCTTAAATCACTATAAGTAAATTAATAGATCATGTGCTCTCTCAATTGGTATCAGAGCTAGGTTACATTGTAAGGGTTAACACCTAAGAAAGATCACGGTGATCTCTACACCACCTATTGGACACAGTGAAGTTCATACAATAACTCGTCCATCACTTTTTGATGGCTCTCGTTTCATTTGGTGGAAGGCCAGGATGAAAATGTATCTTCAAGTTGAGGACTATGAATCATGGGACATAATTACTGATGGACCAACAATTCCTATGAGGATAGTGGATGGAGAACAAGTGAGGAAGGTTAGAAGTGAATTCACCCCAAAGGATCTTGTTGCACTGAAGAAGAATGCAAAGGCTAAAAATATTTGTTTGTGGTCTTGGTCCAGCTAAGTACACTAGTGTGTCTTACTGCACCTTTCTAAACAAATTTGGGATGCCTTGGTGAATTCACATGAAGGTGCTATCCAAGTAAGGAAATTCAGAATTGCATTACTTTTCACTGAATATCAAGCCTTCAAAATGAAAAATAAAAAAGTTACTACAAGACATGATAACTAAATTGACCTCTTTGGTTAATGATTGCCACCTTTAGGGAACTTTTTATATAATGAGGAATAGGTATAAAAGGTCTTGAGAGTCTTTCCAAATTCCAAGTGGCATGTTAAGGTTACAACAATAAGAGAAGCTAAGGCTCTCATTAGAATGTCCCTGGATGAGCTAGTTGATAACTTTAAGACCTATGAGATGAACATGTATGGCCTAAAAAGGATGAAGTAATTATGAAAAAATCACTGGCATTGAGGGCATCTAACAGTGATGAATCTGGATTGGATGAAGAACAAGTAGCCTTCATTACTAAAAACTCTAAGAAGTTTTTCAAGAAAAAAGGATCCGACAAAAAAGAAATAGGTAACAAGAAGCGATCCAATGAAAAAATCAAGCTGGATGCTACAAAAGTGACAAAACTGATCATTACATTAAGGATTGTCCGCTTTGGGATATTGAGTTGAAAAAGGAAAGAGCTAAAAATGAACTAAAGAAAAAGGAGCAGAAGGGTTATGCCATGGTAGCTACTTGGGGTTCAGATTCAGAAGAATCATACGATGAGGATGTTGATGAAAATGCTCTCATGGCCATTGGGGATTCAGACACAGAAGAAAAATCTATTTCTGAGGTAAGCATTCTTGAACTAAAAGAAAAATTGCATTTTTGTTAAAAAAGAAAGCTTATTTAATAATGAGTACCTTAATTGATGATTTTCAAGAACTAACCTTTGATAGGGATGAACTTTTCAGTAGTCTTGCATGCTTAAAGTTTGATTATATTGATCTAAAAACTTACAAGATCATAACTAAAAAGGAAACTGCACCCTAAAAGAACAAGTTAACAAACTTGATTCTTCAAAGATGAACCTCAAGTTTGAAGTTTTGAAACTCTTCTCTTTCTAAAAAAGGGAAAAGTATTATGAGTAAAGAATAGAAAAGAATTGAGTCAGACCTTATCAAGTGCAAAAATGATTATTTTTATGAAAAATAAAAAGTGAAAAGATTAACTCAAGAAGTGTTTAAGCTAAAAATGGATCCTGAAAGAGCCAATAGATGGACTAACTCTTCCAGAACTGTCAATAAACTGAGTGAAAGAACTCACAATTAAAAGGTTGGATGAGGATTTCATAAACACAATAATATAACAAAGGATTTGTGTTAAATATGTGAAATCTTGGACATCCTACTACTGAGTGTCTAGTTGCTACAAAAAGCAGGGCTAGAAGTGCAAATCTAAAAAGGGGAACTGGCTTTAAGTTAGCTCATGCTAACAAAAAAGTTGTCAAAACTAGTCAGAGAAACAGGTCCACAAACTTGTTGCCTAGATGGGCTAGAAGAAACTTAATTTATCCTTTTGATCATAAGAAAGGATCCAAGATTGTTTGAATTCTTAAAACTAACCCCTAAACTATTTTATAGGTAAAAGTGAAAGGAGGAAAGAGACATTGATAGTGCTTATTCAAGGAATATGACTAGAGATAAATAAAAATTCCTTTCATTTAGTTTATTTGAAGGGGGGATGTGTCTTTTAGAGATGGTAAAAAGGGTAATATCACTAGAGTTAGGATGATTGAAAAATCTGAATCAAGAACTTTGGAAGAGGCCTATCATATGGATGGATTAAATAATAATTTACTCAGCATCTCCCAACTCTTTGATAGAGAAAACAAGGTAACTTTTATTTTTGCAGGTTGCAAAGTGAAGAAGTTAGATGTAAAAAAGATTATTCTAACTGCTTGGAGACATAGAAATGTGTATAAGGTTGATATCATGGGAATGCCTAGCACTAAGTTGACATGTCTAAGTGCTATTGATAATGATCCCCTCCTATAGCATAAAAGACTTGGACATACCAGTCTGAAATAGCTGAACAAACTAGCCTCTAAGGACATATTGGTAGGCTTGCCTAAAACTAAGTTCAAGGAAGAAAAGGTTTGTAGTGCACGTGTAAGAGGGAAGCAAATAAAATCATCTGTCAAAACAAAGAATCATGTTAGCACAACCAGGTTCTCTGACCTTGTCCATATGGACCTTTGTGGCCCAATAAGGGTACTAAGAAGAGGAGGCAAGAGGTATATTTATGTTATTATTGATGATTATTCCAGGTTCACCTGGACATTATTTTTAGCTTCCAAGGAGGATGCCTTTGATGTCTTTTCTATTTTCATCAAGAAAATGGAAAAGAAACTAGGTACCTCACTAATTTTTGTAAGATATCACCATGGAATTGAATATGAAAATGCTAAATTTTTAGAATTTTGTTCAAAAAATAGAACAAATCATAATTTCTTTGCTCTAAGAACACCACAACAAAATGGAGTAGTAAAAAGAAAAAATAGGACCTTGGAAGATATGGCTAGAACAATGATACTTGCAGAAAATCTTGCAAAAAAACCTTTGGGCAGAGGCCATAAACACTGCTTATTGCATTGTGAATAGATCCATGATTAGGCCATTCTTAGAGAAAACTCCATATGAGTTACTCAAAGGTAGAAAACCTAATATTTCTCATTTTAGGGCTTTTGGGTGCAAATATTTTATTCGTAATAGTAGAAAAGATAATCTTGAAAAATTTGATGGAGGAATCTTCTTAGGATATTCTCACCATAGTAAAGCTGATAGGGTCTAATAAAAGAGAAAATTGTGTTGAAGAAAATATGCATGTTATTTTGGATGAATCTTGTACTGTGTCTGAGACTAATTTACAATATGAAAGTGAAACTTAAGAGCAGTCACAGGAACATGTTGTACCACATAGTTCAACTATAAATCAGACTGGAGGCACATTGACAAGGGGAGACGCTAATTAAGGGAGTGAACTACCCGCAACACCAATTCATACTAATGATCCTAGTAGATCATAAGAAGTGGTGACTAAAAGATACAAGTATCAATGATCTCATCTAATTAAAAATGTTCTCACCGATCTCATTTCTGGAATCACTACTAGAATAACATTGAAGAACTTGTGTGCTTTCATAGCCTTTTTGTCATCAATTAAACCTAAAAAGGTGAAGAAAGCACTTCTTGATGCAAATTAGATAATTATTATGCAAGAAGAACTCCACCAGGTTGAAAGAAGATAGGTTATGATTGGAACTAAGTGGGTGTACAAGAATAAGGTAATGTAAATAGAACAGTTACAAGGAATAAGGCAAGACTGGTGGTCCAAAGATATAATCAGGAAGAAGGTATTGACTATGATGAGGCATTTGCTCTAGTACTAAGACTTGATATAATTAGGCACCTTGCAGTCTTTGTTGTCTTCAAAGAATTCACTCTTTATCAAATAAATGTGAAGAGTGCATTCCTGAATGAAAATCTAAAGGAGAAAGTATATGTGAAGCAACCACCTAGGTTGTAAATTATTGAGATTCCTTATCATGTATACAAGCTTGACAAAGCCTTTTATGGGTTGAAACAAGCCCTAAGGGCTTGGTATGAAAGATTGTCAAAATTGATCCTGGAGTATGGACACACAAGAGGTAAAATTGACCATACTCTCTTTTTGAAAATTAAGGGTAAGGATTTGTTGATTAAACAGGTATATGTGGGTGACATCATATTTGGTTCTTATGAGTTTTGAATTTGAGATGAGCATGATGGGAGAACTCAACTTGTTTCTAGGATTGCAAATCATACAAACTCTTGCTGGAAAATTAATTTATTGGCAAAAATAGGTGAAATGGTCTCGTGGACCCCTGTACTTGTTCCTGTTTGTAAAGTGGACACTTCTACTTAATATTTTTTCATCTGAACCCCTCAACTCATCAAAACACAATATTTTTAATCCCTCTAATCGTTGGCCCAACCTATGTGCCATTAAAGTGGGTGAGTTGGATACAACATGTGTAGTCATGCGCGTGAGTGCGAGTGGGCATCATTTTTATATTAAAATTATTTTTTAAGAAATAAAAAATGGATAAAAGCTTCCCCCCAAACCCAAAACCATTCTTCTTTCCTTGTAACCCTACTCCCAACCCCCAACCCCCAAAACCCTACCATTACAGTCCCCACCTCCCGCCGTCCCTCCCCCCACCCCACCCCAAAAATACCACCATTAAAGCCCACTCTACCCCCCAAAACTCACCATTATAGTACAACCTACCCATAAAACACCATCATTATAGCCCCCTACTGCCCCTTACCCCACCCCACCCCCAAAATACCACCACTATAGCATCCTCCCCTAAAACATCACCATTACAACCTATTTCCCCCACTCCCAAAACACCATCATCCAACTTCTACCCTCCTATTTTCACCATCGTAGCCCTACCCCCTTCATTACCCATTTATTATTCTTCATTTTTACCAATATCGGATTCCTAATCTTCTATTTTCCACCACCATCGTACCTCTACTCATTTGTTTTTAACCATCTTTAAAACTATAATTAATTATTGAGATCAAAGTATCAAAACTATAGTTTTCTGAATTAATAATTCTAACTAAAAATCTTTTGAAACTAAACAAGAAATTTCAAAAACTATAATTTTTTTCAAGTAAATTTCTTAATTTTTTTGATTCATTTGTGATGTGATTCTTCAAATACCATAGAGAGGTGGATAATAAAGGTGGTATTCAAAAATAGAGGTGAGAGGAAAGAATGGAAGACTTTATTGAAGACTAAAGATAAAAGGGTGAGGTAGGGAGAGGGGGGAGGGGGAGGGGGAGGGGGAGGAGGAGGGGGGAGGTAAGTTTATTTCTTTTTTTTTTTTTTAAAATATTATTTTTTATCTCTAATTAGAAAAAAACATGGAATCTACATGGAAGCTGAAGTGGCAGCAATTTTGTTACACATCGAAATAGTGTTTAAAATGTTGAATTTTATTGAGTTGAGGGGTTCAGATGACAAAAGTCTAAGTAGAGACGTTCACTTTACAAACTTGGAAAAGTACAAGGGTCTGAAAGACCATATTACTGTAAAAATATGTCAAGGAACTACTCAAGAGATTCACTATAGAGGAAACAAAGGAGATAAGCACTCCCATTGTCACTGGTACAAAATTAGATCTTGATGAAATAGGTTCATCTATGGAATAGAAGTTGTATAGAGGAATGAATGAGTCTCTCTTGTATCTTACTACAAGTAGACCTGACATTTTCTTTAGTGTTATGTTATGTGCAACGTTCCAAGTAAATCCTAAGGAGTCCCATATCAAATATGTCAAGAGGATAGTAAGATTCCTCAAAGTAACTATTGACTTATGCATTTGGTATCCTAAAGGAAGAAATTTTAAGTTGGTAGGGTATGCATATGCTGACTATGCATGTTATATGACAAAAAAGTAGCATAGGTATGACACACTT
The DNA here is from genome assembly GCF_002878395.1 of Capsicum annuum. NCBI lineage: Eukaryota > Viridiplantae > Streptophyta > Magnoliopsida > Solanales > Solanaceae > Capsicum > Capsicum annuum. The sequence goes on along the minus strand of NC_061119.1, from coordinate 199,472,935 downwards.
TCTTAGATCATGTCTGATCTCCTGATCCACGAAAAGCAACACTCTATAGCCTTATCCACTACTGAGGCTGGGTATGTAGCTACTGGATCATGTAACACAAAATTAATATAAATTAAGCAATATTTAAAGGATTTTAGTATGAATGTTGGTTGTGTTCCAATTTTCTGTGTCAATACTAGTGTCATCAACATAGCTAGCAATACAGTTCAACATAAGCGGACTAAACATATTGATATTAGACACCATTTCCTTAGAAATAATGTTGAGAAGGGTCATATATCAATTATGTTTTGTTCAACTGAATAGAAAATTGTTGATAATTTCACCAAGGCACTAAATAGGGAATAATTTTAAAATAATAGGTTAGACTTGGGAATGATCAAGATTGCATGAGATCCCATTAATTATTGGCTATATTAGATATTTCTTAAGCATGATTAGCTACATTGTTATTCCTTTCAGTATGGTATATTTAATTGTGTATCTCAAATCTAGATTGCTAACCTTTCTCGTAATTGTGTATCAGATTGTGCAAGTTCAGTTGAGTACATACAAACACTGGGGACCCAAAGATTTATTCTTTCAAGGTATGCTATACACTGAATTAAGGTTAATAACATTTAAAGGTGGAACAACTACGCTCTTATGTTTCATGTGCTGACTCATTCTCTTATTTCGTTCTCTTCTTTAACGGCCAAACTCAAAAGTTCTTGTCCTTTAAAAATAGTAGCCACTGCATTCACATTTGTGTCACATCTCCTTCTCCTATTCATTAACATATACTTTAATGGCCCTACCTTTCATATTTCATCTTCTCTTTCACTCACTTTATAATATCTTCAGTCATCATTCACCCCATTCACTCTTCTTTCACTAAATACTCTATCTCACAAGTGCAAAATACGAAACTCATCTTTAAAACGACTTCTTCTTCTTTCTTAAATATTCCATTCGTCTTTGACAATTCTTATCAAGAATCTCAAAAAATTATCGTCCATACGGGAGAAAAGAGTAAGTGAACTCTATGAATCCCTCCTCCTATCTCATTTAAAATATCTAATTTTTAAGCTTGGAATAAGTTTGAAAATATGCTTCATTCGCCAGTGAACCATATTAAAATCAATACTCATCCTTCCATGACCCTGATGTGGTTTCTCTTTAAGTTTTCCCTACTAAGGACACCCCCTTGGCAATTATGGTTCCTAAAAAGGTCAGACCTCGTCTTAGAAAAAGGTATGGAGCCTCTATTCTTATTCATGATTACAAACCCTCAGTTAAACTATTTCCTTCTCCTGTTTCAGCCTGTACCCCTCATACCAGACATAAAAAATGCTAAGAGAATGAAACTCTTGCAAAATCTCTTCAAGCTATCAAGAAGAAGAAATCATTCACCACTACTCCTCCTTCTACTGATATTTCTTTTGATAATGACTTGATTCTTCATAATGTTCATCGAGGGAGTAAAATCAAACGTTTTATTACCAAATCTTCCTCTTTTTATCCTTCTAGACCTTCTCTATCCTCAAAGTACTCCCCCTCTCAAAATCCTCCTCTAAGTCAAAATTCAACCCAAAGTCTCATTCCTCAAAACAGGTCTCTAAACATATTCCATCTGATGACTCTTCCTCAGCACACACAAATGATGATGTGCTTGTCCAAGATGAGACTGTTGAGAGCATCGATTCCAAGATGTTGCACCTGCTTCACTTTCAAAAGAGATCCTTTGTAAGGGGTAGGGTTGTCACTAGCTTTGGTGGGCCTAAAATGGCCATTCTTCTGACCAAACTAGATGTTCAAGGTTGGTCTCACCTACTTCTTCAGGGTGATTCTCAATATATATTAAGAAGACCCAAGGTTTATGAATTATACACTAATGGTTCTATGAATGGAGATACCTTTGCCACTATTGTACGGGGTGTGTCTATCACTCTTATGGATGAGGATATTGCTCGAATTCTTAATAATTCTCTTGGTGGATGGGACCACTATTTCAAGTTCGCATGACCCACTTTGGATAACATGGCATCTGCCTTGGCCACTACAAGAAAATTTTCTGGGAGTCCAAACTTTCTTCAACACAAGTGTTCTTAAGAACAAAATGTCTCCTCTACATTAATTGTATTTTGAAGTGGTCCATAAGATGTCCACACCTCACAAAGAGAGAATTTAAGGCAAACTACTTGGACCTTACCCTTATGAAACTTATTGACACTAAGGACAAGATGAATCTTCTTAGTGTAATCATCAAGCACATGTAATGTGTGCTTCTTAAGGATGAGAAGGGACATACTCTTCCCTATGGATTTCGTTGGATCCAATCTTTGAGGATTATTGTGTTTTTTTAAGTTTGGTACTTTTAGACTATACCAAGGATGTTTTTGGTTGAGTGAACTATGCTGCTCTACCTGGTTCAATGCGAAGGGCAAATACATCTTTGCAAAGACTAAGAAATACCTTGGCTGATAAAGCCATTGAGTTGGAGGAGGCTCAGGCTACTCATGCTCAAGAGAAAGTGGTTCTTTAGGATAAAATCATGACATTTGAGGTTGAACTTGCACGTGAAAGAGCTAAAAAAGCTTAGGTCATTCAAAGATTGACCCAGTTGATCCCACCTGCCCCACCAACCTCTTCAGCCCCTTTCTCTTAGTCTCTTTTTGTCCTAGTCCTTCCAATGTCTTATTTTAATTTTTGGCTTCTATGCTTAGTTCCATCTGCTTATGTTCACTTTGTTCAGATGTAGTTCATATTTTGTTTCAATGAAAGGACTGGTTCTCCTTCTGCTATTATTTCTCTTTGTCTTGCACTTTTTATATACTTTGTTATGATATTGTCTGTCTTGATCTATTGATTTATTGATAGCCCCAGTGGCCATGATTGGTCTAACATTATGCTTAGCTATTTTTGTGATTGAAAAAGCTTTTTGATGATGTCAAAAGAGGGATGATATCCTAAGTCATACAATATTTATAACCCAATGACTAACTTGATTTGTTTATATAGTACTTCATGGTTAAGTGTCAATAGGAAAGAATATTGGCTTGTTTACACAAAGAGAAGAAGTTTGTCACTATCAAAAATGGAATTTTTTTTAAGGATCTATGGAGTTTTGATGATTGATAAAATGCATGAAATAGGTAATGAAGCTATTTCAACAACACACTGTCTAAAGAAACATATTTAATTACTAAGGAACACGTACAAGCTTGCAAGAATAAAGGTGAAGATAATGACTACGCTGGATAAACTCAAAAAAAATTATTGATAGCCCCAGTAGCCATGATTGGTCTAACATTATGCTTAGCTATTTTTGTGATTGAAAAAGCTTTTCGTTGATGCCAAAAGGAGATGATATCCTAAGCCATTCAACATTTATAAGCCAATAACTAACTTGATCTGTCTGTACAGAGCTTCATGGTTAAGTGTCTATAGGAAAGAATATTGGCTTGTTTGCACAATGAGAACAAGTTTGTCATTATCAAAAAGGAAAAAATTGTTAGGTTCTATGAAGTTTTGATGACCGATAAAATGCATGAAATAGGTAATGAAGCTATTTCAACAACACATTGTCTAAAGAAACATATTTAATTACCAAGGAACACGTACAAGCTTTCAAGAATAAAGGTGGAGATAATGACTAGGCTGGATAAACTCAAAAACAATTATTATGCACTAAACGAAAGAGGTGGAGTGGAGTACAACACTTGAACATATTTGAGTTTGATATAAATAGAAGTCCTACTTGAAGTGAAACTCTAATAAATATGCATCCTGATGGAAGAATAAGTTTGAATTGAAGAACTTGTTGGAGAGTTGTTTTTAAATAGTGAAGTGACTCTCACAATTACTTAGGCACTTACAAAGCAAAAAGGCAATTGATAAATTGATTTGGAGATGTGCAGCTTGGGGCGGCTCAACCCTTTTGGAAAAAAAGCGGCCGCCTTAGATCCCAAATTTGAAGGGCCTCATTTTTGTAAAAATAACTAGTTTAGGTGTACGCGCCTCGAGCGTGTACCTCGCTTTATTGAATTCAAACGTTACACTAAATAGGATATTTGTTAAAATAATAAAGATGAGTACAATAATTAAATTCAACATCTTTTGGAGAATTTAATTAATTAAACCTAACTTTTACCAAAAAATACGATGATAGAGACATCAAAATAGTATAATTAAATCTAAACTTTACACAATTTTTTTTCCAAAGCCATCCGACACTCACCTACTACCTGTAAACTATAACAAAATAATACAATAATAGAGATATCAAAATAACACAATTAAACTTAACATTAATAAAAAAAAATTCTCAAAATAAAGATATAAAAATAATATAATTAATCCTAATCTTTACATAAAAAAATTCCTCAAAAACGATCGACATTCATCTACGATCTGTAAACTACAACACAATAATACAATAGTGATCACAAAACTTCAGTTTTGGTGAAAATAATTCTTGTCTGAGCAAAAATTTTTACCCTAAAGAATGACTTGAATGAAAACAAAAAAGATATATATACACACGTTGAATTCTATTATGTTGACCAAAACAGTGAAGAAGTTGAGGGTTATAAAATTAAGCATACACCAATCTAAAAATGCAACCGAATCATGTTAGATTAGCATCAATCATCTTTTCCCAATAAGTAAATTGATTTCTTCTCTAGTTTAACGTGCATCATATTTTCCCAATAAGTAAATCAATTTCTTCTCTAGTTTAAAGTGCATCTTAATATTTATAGAAGTATTTCCTTAATAGAGTTCTGTTTTAGGAGTATTTTTCTATCCTATTTTAGGAGTACTTTTCTAATTGATCTGTACGAAGGAAAATATTAATTGATTCTCTTTCCATATATTTTAGGAGTCCCATGTATTTAGGAGTCTAGTTAATATATTATAAATAATTAAATAATAAATTAAAGAAAATAGTGAAAAGAGAGTTTTGTCTAAAGAAAAGTCTTTTAATGAAGGACAAAAAGTTCAAATCATTTGTCAAAGGCCTTCACACTTTTAATATATTATAGATAATAGATTATAGATTTTAAAAATATTAAATATTACTTTTAGAAAAATAAATTTTTTATATAAATGAAATTTAAAAGGAGTTTGATATATTTAGTTTAAAGTACTATATCTCAAGAAATTAATCCATTGAATATATTATAATTAAAAAAAAATTATTAGATGAAATCGATTATATAATTCAAAAATAGACTGTATGAAAATAATTATTTTTTCGTATAAACTTAAGGCCTCCGTTCGATTTAGGCCTTAGGCCACGAATTTGCTTGAGCCGCCCCTGTGTGCAGCTTCAAGACTGAAAAAGCTCTTTGTTGAACCTCATCCTAATATATAGATAAATAAGGAGTCTTAGTCTTTATGTATTAGGACTAGTTCTTGAGTTGTAACTTTGATGTAATCCTCGTTTCATTGAGTTATAAAATGAGTTAGGTTATTCTTCAAGTTAGGAACTCAAAAACTTGGGGTCACATACCTTGAGAGGTTTGTGAGTTTTGTTTTGAATAAGAGTTAGAATTATAATTGCTATGTTACAGAAGTCTTGTAATTTGTTGTTGCTGAGACTCAAGTTGATTAGTGAAGTTGGTGTGAAATCACGTAGAGGTGAAGGTCATGATTTTTGCACCTTTTTAAATCGGTTGTTTTCCACTTGAAAATATGACCTCCTTTACTTATATTGTTACTGCATTGTTGAAATATGTTAGACAACCTGTTTCACTCTTAGGCTACTCTTAAGTGACTATGGGTGTGTTTAGTATGAAGGAAAATGTTTTCCTAGAAAGTGTTCTCACGAAAACAAGTTGGTTTCTTACTTATTTTCTCATGTTTGATTTTTTTAATTTAAAATAAATTGCAAACAAATATACTTTTTTTAGGGGGGGGGGGGGGGAGCTAGTAGGGGTGGTGGACGGGATAGGAGAGTGAGAGTGGGGTAAGAAAAACAATTGAAAATTTATAAAAAATAAATTTAAATAATTTAATTCTTTTTGAGAGGGTACGAGGGCAGGTAAGGGTGGAGGCTCAGGTAGGGTGTGGGATAGGAGAAAAGTTTGAATTTTTTTCTAAAATTTTATTTTGGAGGGGAACTGATAGGGGTAGAGGTGGGGTAAGAAAAAAATTTGAATATATATATATTTTTTTAAAAATTGGATGGGGTAATAGGGGTAGGGGTCGTAGGGAATTGGGGTCGGGGTAGGGGTGGATGATTTTGAGAATTGTATGAACATTTCATCTTTAGAGTGAGGTTGAAAAAGTGTGTTGTAAAATGTTTTCTTTAATTTTTGAAGGGAAGCCATTTTCCTTAAATTTGAGGAAAATAAGTTGATTTGAAAATATTTTCAAAAATAATTAAACCAATCAAACATGAAAAAACTACCAAACACACTCAAATTAATAGGTCGTGTACTCTATCACTTTGTTTTCTTTAAAGATTGAACAAGTTAATTAATCTACTAAGGAAAGAAAAAAGTCGTTGTATTTATATGTATGAGTTCAAGTTAGAACATATATTCCCTGTATAAATAAGATTTGAGTTTACTATTTCGTGTATAAAAGATAGGTAATAATATTATTATTTTCTTGTCGCGCGGATAGTGCTTGATCAAGTTTTAAGTATTTTTAAGACAATATCACAACCACATTAACATTTGGCGTGAAATTTCAGGAGTAACATCTGATTTAGGATGGTATTGCAGCAACGATAACATATGCAATGAAATTTGACGAGTGGCATCTGGTTTAGGACGATATTGCAACAAGACTAACATATGCAGTAAAATCTCACAAGTGAAATCTGATTTAGGATGATATTATGTCACAAGTGTAACTCAACTAATTAATTAAATTATTGGGGCAATATTATTTTATTTGGTATAATAAGTCAGTGAATGATGAACATGTTTAAATTATTTAAGTACAATTTGACAAGCGACAATACAAATCGACCAAGGCACTAAGCTTACAAATTTGATAATACTATATCAATTCTTGGTTCTACTAAAAGTCAATCTGATGTGGTTCATGTTTGGTTGTCATTTTCTTTCCTTTTTCCTTTTATTTGACTCTCTCTGTCTCAATTTCTGTGATATATTTTTTAAGAAACATGGGATCGAGAAAATGGGAGAGGGATTACAAAGCCGGAAATCGAATCCTCATCAACTGAAAGTTAGAGAGTGATTAAGATTCAATTGACTAAAAGTTTTGCCTTATAGGCGTACATTGAAACTAATTTAGCAGGTACAAAAATTCAAGACCACACACTTTAGTGAATTAAAATTCAAGATCGACCACTTTGAAGAACAGTAGGCGTAATCTATCCCTCCAGGATTTGTGGGCTTTGTCTTCAACACACTATGTCAACAAGTCTGTTGAGAAATTGTGAAGCTCAAAAAGTCCAGTAAAATTCACACCTAAGTGGTCATTTTAGCGCTCTTATTTAAAAAATATTTACTTCTTCAAAATTATTTAAAGTTTAGTCAATTACAATAAATCGTAGACAATTCTATTTTTTTCCGTACCTTCATATAAGATGTTTCAAACTAAAGTCTAATTTACTAGTTTGAATCGTCAAAATGAAAATTTTAAATCTTCAAATATTAAGATACTAGTAGAAGATCGTAACTGGAACTACATTCAGACTTTATACCTTTAATTTTATCCGTCCAAACTTCAAATCCAATGAAGTAAATTAAATTGCAATTAAAATTCTAAACCCATTTCCACATCGTTTTACTTTGGGAGAGTCAAGTTAACTAATTTTCAAGAACTAAACAAGTTTATATCATTTAACTTTTGAAAAATGAAAGGTAAATATGACAAGTAAAAGTGGTAATAACAAGCTATTTGTACACTTGGCCGAAGATTTGAAAGGTTAAAATGGGCTGCCTCTCTCTCTTTTGAGTTTACCCTCTCTGTTTCATTTTTCTTAGCTCTTGTTAACTTGCAGCACCTCTTAAAAAAAAATAATTAGGGTTGTATTTTACCAAATTAACCTTATTAATGATATTTCGAAACTTAAAATTTTACTATTTGTTATAAATGTATTTACATTATAGTGAATGTCTATTATATAAGATCTATAAAGATCTAGTTAATATTTATCAGGATTTGAAGTATCCATCTTTTAGAGAAAAACTAGGAGTATTTTTCCCTATAAATAGAGGACTTTTTTTCATTGTATTCTAAATCTTATGATCTCTCATCCTCAAGTGAAATAAAGAAGTCTCCCCTCTTCTCTCTCTATTTATTCTTGTTGTTCTTAATTTATATTTCATAACATGTTATCAACACGAGCCTCTAACCATCTTCAATCTCTTCGTGGTGGTAAGAATATACATTTATATTGATATACAATAAGCTAGTTTTATTGGTTGATATAAATTAATTTGCTGTTTCCAAAAATTTATTCATATTGGTTTATATTATTTGTTTCGGTAAACATCCACCGAAAAGTGGGATATGAAGTTTCACTGTAAAGTTTAACTCTAACAGTTTAATTAAGATATGAAGGATTCAATTGTGAAAAGGTATATTTTATTTTTCTGCTTTCAAATTTGATACAAAAATAAGTACTTACATATACTATGTTTTCTTGAAATTTTATTATTTTGGACTATAAGTCATTGATTAAGAGTAAGACGGTGAATTTAATTTCATCTCATAAAAAGAATAAGACATCGGGCTAAAGTTTCGATGCACCATGATTATAAGATATTGGGTATAAGTCCCATCGATTTATGCCTAAGACGCTTTTATATGGGTAAGACCTTGAGTTTGAATCTCAATGCACCATATTGATGATATTATGATGGCTAAGGCAAAATAATATGTTTTAATTGAAAAGTCATGAAATATGTCTCATTGAACATGCTCCATTCTCTGAAGTGAATGTGGTAGCAGTGCATAATATATCTGAAAGAAGACAAGTGATTATATGCACGAATATATGCGTGGAGGGATAATATGATAATGATCATCAAAAGTGATGATATTTTCACACGCATATTATGATCATAAGATATGCTAGAGAAAAATTCTCTAGATCATATTTATGCCTCGATTTGCTCCTGAAATAACAATATCATGAAAGACGTTATAAGCTATCATAATTTGATAGTCTTAAGGCATGATTATATTCCATTTCTGGGGAATAAAAAGCTTTTTAATTCACACGTGTACTTGATTGTGATTCTATCACAACTCACCTCCGAAAGAGGCAGAATAACTGAGAAACGTTATTTTGAAATCTACTTTTGAAGTAGTGAATTCGAAAATTTATTCATATAGTAGTAAATCTGACATTTACTAAAGTAAAAGGTACATGTCATGGTAAACTTGAAGTTTGCAGAATAAAAGTTCATAAATTGACATGAACGAGTGCGACATCCCAAAAATGTGCATATTGAGTATTGAACATCTATTAAAGAGTTAAAAAATTCTTCATTACTTTTAATTTTGCTTGTTCTCATAACAAGTTGGTTGGACCAACTAATTTTAGGATTTGATCCCCTAAAATCTGAAAAGGTGAATATGAGACCATTCACCAGTCATGTGATCTATTAAGATGCATCAATATAAGATGATAACTTGTACGTTTATTGTCAACCTGCAGTTTGACATTCATAAAGTTGTTTTCTCAATAAAATTGAGTTAAGAGCATAACTTTCAGATTGTGTAATCAAGACAATTCATCTTGACAATGATGGTTTGGCATTGAATGCCTTCGATAAATAGCTAAACAATTGCTAATGAGAACAAAGTTTCATGTGTTGGTTTGAAATATAATATGTTGCATACAATAGCACTTGTATGCATTACACCAATAAATTTTGATTATTTCTTCCCTCTCAATTGGTTCAAGGTCAGGAACCAACTATTCTATCTAATAGTTTTGATGTGTGGTATACGATTAATGAATATACCATGATGCACAAAGATGGATTCCTCAAAGAAGAT
>NC_061119.1:199390956-199462863 GCF_002878395.1 Capsicum annuum | reverse complement strand
ATGTGTTGGTTTGAAATATGATATGTTGCATACAATAGCACTTGTATGCATTACACCAATAAATTTTGATTATTTCTTCCCTCTCAATTGGTTCAAGGTCAGGAACCAACTATTCTATCTAATAGTTTTGATGTGTGGTATACGATTAATGAATATACCATGATGCACAAAGATGGATTCCTCAAAGAAGATAGAGGATGTATGTTAGTTTTTCTAATATAAGGTGGAGATTATAAGCAGTTATGAAATATGCTAGGAATTATCATCAGATCCTTGTTCAAAAGATACTTCAAGTCAAATACCAAAAGCATCTCATAATTAAGCTGCAAGTGCTCCTATTTTGTGTTTCTAAAGAACAAAGTCTATGCACACATAAAGTGTGGTAGATCAATTGTTTCCAAATAAAATAATTCTTGAAAAGGATAAGGAGCAAATAATCATAATAAGAAGGTAATGAGCTCTTGAAGAGCCTACGACATAACATTTCATGAAACCTTATGAGAGGTTTAGGTACCTGAAAATAAAGTGATGAGATCTCAAAAAGTTATTTCACATTGTAAACCAATACAAAATGAGAAACCGTCAATGATATCTTTGATACAATATTGGGGCAATATGATAAAAGATTATGAGAATCTAAATTCTATGTTTATTTAAGCATGCTGACGTAGAAATATTTATCAAGTGACGGAAAAGGATGCATCTTGGTAAGCATAAAACTTATTTGATTTGCAGTTCAAACACTTGAAGATGTCACACATGAAGTGCTGACTATTGTCACTTGACAAAATTTAAATGAAAACTTGTTTAAGGATTCAAAATGATTGAAACATATAAAAGTTTCTGGAAAACTTATCTATAATCCTTATATTATAAGTTTACAACTTGAAAATTATTGGAACTCTTAGAAAGTTTTCAAAGTAATAGACTATTTGCTGACATGAGAAATATACCAAATTAAATTGGTTATGAAGTATCATATCTTAGTACAATTGATGTACTAATGTATCTTGCAAATACTACAAGGCCTGATATAGCCCTTTTCGGTTAATTTGTTAGCATGATATAGTTCTGCTCCTACTAGGAGACATCGAAATGGGATCAAACACATGATCTTATTTTATTTTAAAGATTGCTGTCTAGATCTTGTTGATTATACTGATGCTGGATATTTATTTAACCCGCATAAATTTCGATCACAAACATGCAATGTGTTCACATGTGGGGACATTGTCATATCTTGGAGATATACAAAGTAGTCTATATAGCTACTTTATTGAACCATGATGAAATAATAGTTATTCATGAAGCAAGCCGAGAATGTGTATGGTTGAGGTCCATGATACATCTCATTCGAGAAAAATATTATTTGAAATGTGACAAAATACCTAAAATTTTACACGGAGATAATGCAGCATGCATAACACATCTTAAAGGAGGATTCATAAAAGGAGATAGAACGAAGTATACTTCATCAAAGTTTTTCTATACGCATGAGCTACAAAAGAATGATGATATTAACATACAAAAGATTCATTCAAGTGACTATATGACTGATTTATTCACCAAGTCTCTTTCAACTGCAACTTTCAAGAAGATGATGCACAAGATCGAGCTGGAAAGTCTCAATGATGTTCTCATTAGGGGAGTTAATATGCGCTGTACTCTTTTTTTATTATGAGGTTTTGTCTCACTAGGTTTTCCTTGTAAGGTTTTTAATGAGGCAAATGAAATGCGTATTATTAGAGATGTGTACTCTTTTTCCTTCACTAGATTTTTTTTTTCACTGGGTTTTTTCTAGTAAGGTTTTAACGAGGCACATTATCTATCAATTAGACATTCAAGGGGAATGTTATAAATGTATTTATATTATAGTGAATGTCTATTAAATAAGATCTATAAAGATCTAGTTAATATTTATCAGGATTTGAAGTATCTATCTTTTAGAGAAAAACTATGAGTATTTTCCCCTATAAATAGAGGGGTTTAGTTCATTGTATCCCCAATCTTATTATCTCTCATCCTCAAGAGAAATAAAGAAGTCTCCCCTCTTCTCTCTCTATTTATTCTTGTTGTTCTTAATTTATATTTCATAACACTATTACTATTTTATTTTGTTTTTTAATGCTACGAATAAAAAAAAAATATAATAAAATTCTCTTTATATCATAAACTCTACAAATAATAAAAAACAAATTTTTATTATAGGGGCCTAGTAAACGAAACATATAGGGCCTAATTTGAAAGAGTTACTAAGGCATTCAAATCACTTTAGTTATTTTATTTCAACATCCATTCTGACCATGCCTCTTTTTAAATAGAGTGAAAGAAGAACTTAATTTCCTTTTTCTGTTATTTTCTATTTTTGTTTCTTTGAGAAACATATTTTTGGATGTCATGTTCATTTGTCTATAGTGAGAGAGTTAATAGTTGGTCAAAATTCAGTCTTAGTTCCTCTAAGAATTGATAAATGTTTCATACAATACTATGTGTTACTATCAAAGAATTAGAAGTACAATATTCAGTTAGAATTAGAAAGTTAGAAACATAGCAAAGTACTTGTGTTGTGTTCTCATAACTTATAAGCTTAAGATATCTGAAGTTCTTGGTCACTGATATTTTTTAATAATACAACCTACAATTTGCTGATACTTCAAATAAAGGGGCTTCTGGAGGCATATGAAGTTATTTAAGGGCTGAAAAGATATTTTGCAGAAATGGAAGACTTTCAATATTGTCTTATTTAATAACTTTAGGCTAGATACCTTGAAATTATTGGAAAACTTGGTGCACGCCTGGTTTATTCATTCAGTGAATTTTACTAATTTAAAGACAGTTGGAGAGTCTTAAATCATTTCAATTTGAATTTTTACACCTCTCTTAATTTTTTTCACAAGAGTACAGGAGTAGACAGGGTAAATCTACCCAGAATATACAAGTAGACAGGGCAAATCTACCCAGAATATACATAAGTAACAACAAGAAAATAGTTATCATTAATTTGCAAATAACAACATTTGTTTTTTTGAGTCCTTTCACTCGTTTGTATTAGTGTCATGCTTATCACTCTGGATCATCAACTCTATATAAATGCGTAATGGGTTCAATGCATTTCTGCACTAAGTTTCATTCCTTGACATCCTATTTTCTAGATTTGAAGAAACTCAATACGAATAAGGATGGCAAACCAATTCTCCAATACGTTGCCAGTTTGCGCAATCATTATTTGGTAAGGTTTTACCTTTTCATTTTGATTCCAGATATGTAGTGTTTCAAAAAATCAATAATAAGGAATTCTTCCTATCTATCATGACCTTAGTGGATAGAGTTACTTGGTATATGTTTTTAGCGAGAGGTGGTAGTTATCCCGTGGAATTAGTCGATGTGCACGCACTCACAACCTTTTATTTTTTAAACAAACACACACTCACTACTCTACACCAAGAACACATACACCATCCATTAACGACACACACTTACACACACAAAAACACACACGCTAAAAATAAAAAAAAGAGGAATTGAGTGACAAAAAACCGGTGAGGAAAAAGGAGTGAAAAATAGTAACAAGAGTAAGAGAAATAACCAGGTGAACAGAAAGAGTGAGAAACGGGGTTGGTCAATCTTTTTCGATAAATTTCTCTCCAGAATACGCCGGAACCAACTTTCTATCATCGGAATCAACCACTCCTTGCCAAATTTAGCCACCCCAGACCCTAAAGGCCACTCTCCACCATCGAAAAACACCCCTTCAACCCGTCCAATTTCCATTCCCGGTGAAATCTACCAGAAAATAGCTTAAATGGATCTGTTGGTGTGAAATTAAGTGCGAGTTTTCATGGGTATTGGCTCGGGTTGGTTATTTATCTTTGATTCGAGTTGGTCGGTTGCTATTGAGATTGAGTGGAGGTTCTTGGCATGAATTTTATCGCATTTAATTGAGTAATATTGAATTGAAAATGACGTTAAGGTTCATTTCTCATCTCATTCTCAATTAATTTTAAGTTTTGGATACTTTTTGTGATGAATTCATGTTATGTGAAGTTTATTTGATGTGATTTTGTGATGTTTGAATCATGAGTGGTGGTTGATGTTTGATTCAAATTTCGAAGATTCGAATTGATGGTTGTGGATTAAGTTAATCATTGATTAAGGATAAAGTTGGTGGTGGGGATTGAAATTGATAAAAATGCATATTTACTTGAGTTGATTAATTGGTTGATTTGGCATAAGTGTTAATTTATCAAATCCGATAGTATCATGCGATAAATCAAAATTTGATAGGCAAATTTTAGGTCAAGTAGGTAAAACTTAGGATTGTGGATTTTTCAGTGTTTAAATGCGTTGAATAGACTTTATTTCACCGCACCTAAATTCCTTGTACTCATTTGATCGGAGAATTCCCCAAGGAAAATTGTATTTGCACTGGGGAATGCCCTGCAATATTTTGTACTCGAAAGACCGATCATGATTAAGGCCCGGGACGTCGAGTAAAGCATAGTGTAGGATAGATAGAATAGTTTAGGTTTTAATTTCAACATTTTGATTTTGGTTTGTAATAAATTGGGCTGACATTAACTTTTGGATTTTCATTTGTTTGGTTTGTGTGTTTTATATGGTTTATTCCTTTCATAGTGTCTACTAGCCGATATAGTTTATGAAGAGACCATGGTTGAACTAAGAGATCGAGGGGTGCCTAATACCTTGCCCTCGATCAATAGAATTCTTTAATCAGTATCTCTGGTCGTGGACCGATTTTGAAAGAGTCAAAAAATATTTTGAAAAAGGATTTTCAAAGATGACTTGGCACACTTGATTATGCCGAGCGGCGAATCTGAGTTTAAATGTAAAAGAATCCTTTCCGAAACAAATTGTGTTCTTTTGTCACTTAATAATAAAACCCTTATCAAACGTAAAATCAAAAATCTTTTTTTTTTGTAAAAAAGGGGTGTGACGTCCATCACATTCGAAACATCATTTTTAGGTTATAAGGACCCTTGGTTCAGGTCCCAAGGATTCCAAACTTATTTTGGGTTATTGAGCAATTTTATAAAAAATGAACTATAGGTGTAGGCCCCACTTTTTTGCCGAAACGGTCTTGGATTAAAGTTTTGATGATTCCAATAGATTTGAAATATGGTTTACACTCTAATTTCACTTTTGGATAATGTTTTTTTGGGTTTCAAATAAGTTTTAAGGGTCAATAATAAGTTTTTGACTTTACTATCAGGGGATACCACATCTCTTTCTCGGGGGGGGGGGGGGGGGGGGGGGGGGGGGGGGGGTCTTTAAATCGCCCCCAAGGTCATGAATTTGGGCATTTTCCATTCATATTTGAGATCCTAAAATTCTAAATGGGTATGATAACTCAAAATTGAGTCTTGTGAGTGTCTAGGGAGCTTGGTAAACATCATTTCTCATGATTATCATCCGGATTAAGGTAAGATTTCATCACTTTATTGATGAATTTCTTAGTTCTTGACCCAAACCCCCAATTTAGCTTAGGGCTTAATTTAGCCCCAAATTTGATTTGTTTACACCCATTAATTGAGGGTTATGATTCCTTGGTGATGTTTGAGCATTGAGTTGACCTCAAAAATGCAATTTCTGTACCGTATATTTTATCGGTACATTATGCCTCCTAGATTTGAGATGCCTTCTATATGTGAGATGATTATAGATATGCTACGACTTATAAATATGATTGTCGATATGAGTTTCATATATGTATATGGGCCTAAGGTCATGGTTATGATGTTGTGATTACTCCAGACATATTATTGGGTTGAGGGCAGTGTTATAATCTTGTTTGGATATACGGGACATATTTATCCTTGTAAAGGATACGGTTGTAGAATATGGATATATATATTTATGTTGATTATGATTTCATTGACTGAACACTAGTGATGGCATGCATAGATTCGGTACATTCATGATTATTTTATCGGTATTGATGTGATCCTAGTTGAAATACAACTTTATCACTGTTTTTCCTAAATAAGGGTTTAAAACCCACTTTTCACCATAAGAACGAATTTATTTACTATAATAATTGCCTACTAAATGGAATATTTATACATATAAAGAGGTTAAAAATATTGTTTCAAGATTTGGCCAAGATAGATACTGGTCCATTACTTGAAACTATTATTTACTTCAGCCATGAGATATTCCGACCCTTTCTACATTTTTCACTAATTTAGTCTCAAAGATCATTCCGAAAAACAGATTTACAGATTTACACTCTTTTAGCCAGGACCTAAGTCCGTGCACCTATTATATATCTATATACATGTATTTATAGTTATGATGATATTTGTAACACCCTGCATTTCTGAGCTAGAAATTTAACCATCATTCTTATGCGTGTAAACTCTAATCCCATGATTTGTAAGTGAATACATGTATTATGATCTTTATCCTAGTGTGTGAAGTGCTTATGAGGTGAAAAATATTTATAGGAATTATTTAGAACAAAGTTAAGCTAAGAGCCTTTGGTTCGGCCAAATTTTTGTATTTGATTCTACAAGGGTCAACTTTGAACGTGTATAACTACTTACATATATGAAATTTTGCAGATCAAGACCCACCAAATGATATATAATTGAGTTAGCTTTCCATCGATACCAATTTTGCCTTAATCCTCTACCCGAGAAAAAAGTTATAGCCTTTTTCGTGAGAGGCAGTAAGGACAGACGATAAGCCCGTGCCTATTCCCTCGGAATGAGGCAAGCATCACAGGGGCTACTCCCATGGATTAGAGGGCATGCCCTGGGGTCTATTCTTTCACTGTTTCATCTTCTTAAAGGTCAAGGGTCACTTTGGTCCCTTTCCCTCAATCCCAAACATCCAAGGCATGAATTATAACACCCCAAAAGGCATTATTTGTCCATCTTCTTCAAATCAACTCACGTAAACCCCCCTTTCCCAAGAACAATAATCCAAGATTCTTATCTCAAGAACACAAGGATTCAATTCCCCAAATATTCAAGTTTTCTTCGTAAATCAAGAAGCTTAAGGTATGTGGGCAATCCTAAATTTCATGGGCGTATGTTTTAAATTTTTTTACAAGATCTAAAATATATATGTACGCACATATTATGAGATTGAGATTGTTGTGAGAGCATGCATTGGAACCCTGATTTATGATGAAATATTGTTTAAACCATGGGGTTTTTCCTAAACTTGAATTGTGTTCGTGTGTATGGATGTTATGAGTATGAAAAGTTATATGAAAGCATGATTACAAAATTCCCTTTCTTGTTATGAAACCCATTGTCTTAATAATTTTGTGGATTGTTTACACGGATGGTTAAAAATTTGAGTTTAAATATTTTTCTAATGTTTATGGATTGTTATTGTTTTATGAATGAATGAGAGGGGTCTTTCCTTGATTTACCAATGCTCATGTTTCTTAATAAAAAAATTGTATGTGCGTAATACCCCACAAAATCGTGTGTCAAATTCAGCTCGTAAAGCTCCATGAAATATCCCAAGACTTACAAAATTTTGCTAAGTGTTCAAGATTCAACACTTAGTTTTATTTTAGACCTCCAAACTTTGGAGATTTATTTGGCGATTTTTTCGACGTCCGTTTTTCAATTTTCAAGTTGAGTTACGATCGGGAAAGCTCGTAGTATATCCCAGGTGAGTTTTGGAATTTTTGGAGTAATGTAAAGGCATTTTTGGGTGCCCAAAATAGAAGCCCCATGCGATTAGCCTGCGCAGCATGCTAACTCCAGTGCTTGCCCAGTTTTTTCAGTATTTCTGGGTCAACTTCAAACGATCATAACTACCAATATGTAATGAACTATGAGAGATTCTATATATCAATGGAAATATATTTGAGTCTTTCTTTCCAATAAAATTAGTTTCATCCCATTTGGACATTTAAATAAAAAGTTATGATCAATTTACTTCAGCCTATCAGAAAGTCAATTAGGGGCAGATCTGACCTTAATTGTTCCTTCGGGGTATTTTGGTCATATTCCACCCCTATATATGCCCCCAACATGGGATTAAGGCTTATTTGCAGCAAAATATACTCCTCTTCTCAAAATCCTCTCAAGAACTCAAGCTAGGGTTTTAGTTTAAAGACCCCAATCCCATCAATCGAAGAACATAACTCCTCATTTATCTTCAACATCAAAAGAAGGGTTTCTCTCAAGATCATAACCTATAACAAGAATCAAATCCTTCTTCAAGAATATATGATATTCAAGTTTTTCAAACTCAAGAGCCAATTTATTTTCTCTCAAAGGAACAAGAACCCTAGTCAAGGAATCAAGAACATATCTAAGAATTTTTTCAAGAATATTCCACCTAAGGTATGTGTAGTGTTCCTCCATGGATTCCTTTCATCCGTAGGAGTCCAAGAACCATGCTTTAAATACTATATTCTAATTGTCTTGTTGAGATATGATCATGTACATGTTGATGGTTGTTGTTTATGCTTCAAGATGTTAATTTAGGGTGATTCTCATGAAGTATGTATGGTTGTAGTTAAAACCTATGAAATTGGGTGGTTTAAGATGACTAAATTATTAAGAACACCTATGCCATAAAGTGTGCATGCAAGGTGTTCGACGAAATGCCTAGAATAGGCATAATCATGTTTTCATGATTTAAGAGTGCTCAATTAACAAGTCCTTACTCCATGTTTTATGATTTCACGTGAATTCCATGTTGTGTGAATAAAGTTCGAATCTTTACATGTTGTTCATGATACCATGATATTTTGTGGATTCAATTGGTGGAATTGAGTTGAATTATGGTGTTATGGTGTATAAAATTGATCATTAGGCCTATGCCCTAAATAGTGCATGCAAGATGTTTGTTAAAATGCCTAAGTGAAGAAGAATTGAGCACTTTGACCTATTTGTGATCTAAATGATGATTCCATGCCATATCCATGTGCTTAAGTTGATTCCCATGCTAAAGCTATGCCTACCATGTGTTTGATAATGTGCCTCAACGAATAAATGATGATCAAGCACCTAGTCTTCATGCTACAAGATTTTTCCATGTCTCTTAAGTTATGCCATGTCTACTTGATCAAGATGATTTCTATGCTATTAATGTGCTATGAATATGTTGTTGGCTTGTCATGATATTAGAATTGACCATGATGTTATCTATATGAAAATGTTATGAAAACCACATGATTTATGAATTCCCCGTAGATGCTATATTATGGATTGGTAATGTTGGTCAAGTACTCTTGTATGTCAAGTCATGTCAGTTTTCTTCCATCGAGTCCTGGGGGTATTCATACCCGAAAAATATAGCTGTGTGCCTAGAGCCATGTCATGTTTTCACGATACTCTCAGTCAAGCCATTTTTAGTAGACTTCAGCCAGTCTCATGACTCAGGAAAACTTATGTAAAGGCAGTATCAGTTTAGTTCTACTTAGTACTCAGTAATATATGTAATCTCAGTAATATTTCGTCAGTCTATGGAATTCAGTAAATCTCAGTATAAGTACAATTTAGCTCAGTATTCTGTTCAGACATCAGTAAGCTCAGTCAGCTAACAGAACTCAATAGCATTTAGTTAGTTAATAGAATTCATTAGTGTTCCGCTAGTCATCGAAATTCAATAAACTCAGTCCATGTTCAGTTTAGTTAAACAGAACAATCAGTAATAGTTCAGTTAATTTTAGTATGAACTAGGAAATCTGTTCAGTATAATCAGTTCAGTGTCATTCAGTTGGGAGTAGGATTCAGCACCGAGTGAACCCAATGATGGGAACTCACCTGCCAGTAGAGGGTGTAATTCTTAGAAGCAGTCCTTACTTTCCAGAACTATGTAGCCAACATAGGTTGAGACATCAATACCTGTCAGTTGAGGATAGATGAGGTGGCTTAACCTGTCAGATGAGGGTTCCCATCATTCTCATTAGAGTACCTGCCAGATGAGGGTCACTTATAGCTTGTCCTTACCAGTGGTGTGGTATTGACACCCTTCCAATCAGGGCAGAGATTAGACCCCAGCTTAGCTATTATAGTGTATTTGGGACATGTCGGTTAGATAACTACTTCCCACAGTTTCAGTATCAGTCTCAGTAAAAGAACTCAGATAGTTCTTTAGGATATCAGGACTGTCAGATACAGTCAACTCAGATACAGTATGGAACTCAGCTAGTTCCATCAGATTTAGGACTGTCAAATACAGTCATTCATGCTATCAGTTATCAGAACTTATGTTATCAGATATATTAGTTATCATAATTCAGTTATCATTCATGATATGTTATCAGTAAATACATGTCATCAGTATTCATACTCAGTAGTCATGTTATCACGAGCTCAGTTTCAGGATTGTTGTTTACGGTCAATCAAATCAGTTCTTCATAATCAGAACTATAAAAAACAATCATTTCTTTATTTGTAATATAGTAGCAGTCTCCCAATATTCAGTAATACAGTATCAGTTCCTCACTTATTAGTGAATTACATATCAATATCAGTAAACTCAGTCATTCAGTATCTCAGCATCAGTAAACTCATATTGTCAGTATTCAGACTCAGCAATCAGTATCACCGCGAGTTTAGTTGCAGTTACGTATGTATGTATTCTTATGTTCATATCAGTCAGCATTGTTCATGCATATAAAACCCTTTGCATTTAGCCTACCTCACTCGTATACTCAGTACATTTAGTCGTACTGACGCATTTGCGCTATGGTGTTTTATTTGACGCCATAGGTACAGAGGCACGAGTTTCAGAGCAGTAGTAGCATTGCAGATTTCAGCAGTCAGTGCTTCTCTTTATTCGAGGACAATATTATTATTACTTTATCACAGTATTTCAGATTAGTTTTTTAGTTCATGGAGTTAGTTGGAGACATGTTCCTTCAACTCCTTATTCATTTCAGTTAGAGGCTTTCGGACTAGATGTTAGATTAGATATTCAGACTTCATTATTTATATTTTTTTTGGTATTGTTATACCATGTTTTTTAGATATGTATCAGTATTGAACCTTATGGCTTTACAGTTCATGTTTCCGCATATTTTATGAGATATTATGCAGTTTACAGGTACAGATATCAGTCATGGGTTAGCTTGTCATCCTTCGGGGTCATGAGCACCGTGTAGCATTTTGGTTAAGAAAGTAGGGGCATTACAATGTGATTGATAAAAGGGATGCCGTATGATAAAGTATTGAAAATGTAGTAGTTTGCATAAGCTTTCATGTGTTTTGAAGCAAGAACTCCCTCATGTGATACTTAAATCTTTTGGGTGGTCATTAATAGGTTTTGAAAATAAAAAGGGCAGTAGATATGATATAGTGTGAAATGAAGGACTTGTAAGCCTGAGTATGACGATACCCTGTTATGATGTGCACTAAATAAAATAAGTAAAAAATGATTTATGAGAAGAAAGTATTCTTTTAAGAGTCTAAAATAAGGCTTAAAGAGAGCTCGATGGTATCCCAAAGAAGGCATGACTTCAGATAACTTATTGCTTGATAGAGTGTTTTACCAACACTGGTTTTATTTGGCATTGAAATAGGGGATTGTACGTAGGCGACGACCTTGTGGCGTAATAAAAATCAGAGAATCTAGTCCTTATGGGAAACTTGGGTTGGGTGCTTGGCCACTGAGTCAAGAACAAACCCATATAGCCCGTGGGTATTTATGTTTTGTAAGGTGTACCATCTAGCTCTGAAGCAAAGTAAAGAGTTGAGTCATGATTACAAAAAAATGTTTAAAGTTCATCAAATTATGCCCATATGATTTCATTTACATTATGCTAAATTATTTTTATAAATGCTCTCACTTATGTTGTGTAAAAATATGTTATTTTTGGATTGTTCTACATATCAACACTTTTAAGTATTGACCTCCTATATTTCAGGTTCTGAGGCCCAATCCCATGGTCTTGCAAACCCGTAGATTTTTCCTCAGATGTTCAGAGTTGGTGAGCCTTTCTTTCTTCGGAAGGAAAATCTATCCAGATGTTAGTTTCAATTATTTTATGGTCTATTCGGGGGCCTTGTCCTGGCTTAGTTAGATTATTATTTTTATTCCATTAGAGAGTTTGTAGAGTGTTTTAGATTGGATTTGGGTTTTCCCTTTTGATACAATGTTATGAAGTTTTAAGTTTGATTTTGGGACTATCTTTTTTTTTAGTTATCTTCTGCATTTTATTTCATATGAGTTATGATTATGATTACAAGCTAAGGAGCCTCTTAGACCTTTATGGTTTGGGATATCCATCGTGGCCAGGGCCTCAGTTCAGGTCGTGACAATATTGATACACGATAAGGCCAGAAGATGTTTTTATGATGATATTAATACCCAAAAGGTTGGAAGATACTATGATGTTGACATTGATACCAGGAAGGCTGGAGGACACTATGATGATATGTTGATACTCGACAAGGCCGGAGGTTGTTACAATTATAGAGATGGTTATGATGATAAGATTGTAATATTAATTGTGTGCCTTGCATTGATTCTTTCATGTGCATTATCTATCACCAGTATGTGCCTATGCCTATCAACCAGTATAGGATGGTTGTATAGATATGGGTGATGACTATTCCTTGTATTGTATATTGATTGAACCTTCCAAGCCTAGAGCGGTGGGGGTACTCATAGGATTGGCTAGGTATTTGGTTGTCCAGAATATCCGGTTACTCGTGTTGTTATTGATATTGTTATTATCATTGTTATGATTATTATTGTGGCTAGTTTATGATAGATTGGTCATTAATTCGGTATCGAGCTTTGAGGTATGCTTTCGGAGTCTTCTATCTTACGATTGCATTATTATGCATATTATATCATGTCTAGCCATGTGGAATTAGAAACCTATTAATATGATAGCATTAAATCTTAATAGGATTATAATGAGGCTTTAAAATGAAGATATGATGATCTAGGTTGTGCTTCAAGATGACCTTGTATATATATGTATATCTAGCTATATGTGACTATGGTATTATCGTATATCCCTTTCTTCATTTATTCATATTTAATATTCATTCCTTAGCCTTGTATATTATTGTATATCTTTCTTTCTTTCTTTCTTTCTTTCTTTATTCTTATATTGGCCGAGGACATATGGTATAGTATTGAGATTCATGAGTATGACTGGATTAGGATAGTTCATCCTTGAGACTTACTTAGTCCTATTAGGCTAGTCTTTTAGACATGAATAGAATAGGAAATCCTTGTTATTTCATTGGCTCTATTATATGATTGATAGACATTTGGTTGTAGTTTCTATTCCATTTATATGTTATGGATGTTTGCTTTATCTTTGGAGCTTAGTTGGTAGTTTCCTATTGAGTACCATTCGTTTGATACTCATACTATACTTCTGCATCCTGCAAATCATAGTACGGGTTATTGTTGTTGATGTATGCAGATCAACCATATTTTAGAGACTTAGAGTGAGATCCTAATATTTGGAGTATTACTTATCTCTCTCTTATATGTTAGACTAATCTCTATATTGTATTCGAAGATAATTTATATCAATGTAATTTATTTCACCTATTCTACTTTAGTACTCTTATTATATTAGAAGATCTTATATTGATACCACCAGGTTTTGGAATTTATTCATGTATTTGATCTTTTGATATATTTACTCTACATCCTTGCTTTATTTTATTTGGTAGTCCATTACTAGCTATTCCAGACTACAGGTTTGGCTTTCCTACAGGTGGATTATAGTACGTGCCATCATGACCTAAGAAATTAGGTCGTGACATCTTCTTATTCTAAAAAGTTCTAATGTGATCTTCAAATTGTTGAGTGAGTTCGTGGTTCAGAAAATTTGAGGTATCATTATTTTCTAAAGTGAATCATTTCATCCTGGGAGGAGATATTCCATTAACCTCGGATACTTGAGGGGAATAAATTTCTTTACGATACACCATGAATTTGGTAGACTCGATTCAATTATTTTCTGTCTTTATCTTGCTTTCATTAAGTTGGTTTTATCGTTTTTTGAAAAATAGTAGAAACTTCATTATGATAGTTCATTTGATAATTCATTTGAACTTGTGTTTGAAGTTGTTGGAACTTCTTTATAGTTCTTTAAGTTGTTCTTGAACTTAGTTTGAAGTTCAAATTGTTAAAGTATAGATTTTGCACTTAAAAAATAACAATTAACTTTAGAAATATTAATAGGTGCCAAATTGTGTTTGACCATATCAAACGGGAAAGTGAGTTTCTGCAACTCAAACAAACAGGAGAATTACCTCAAGGTTATCTTAAAGACTGTATAATAGTTTCTTATCTTTTGCATCTATTTTGTCATAGCTATAATCGCTTTATTTCTTGTCTTGTTCTTATTTTGATATTTTTCTAGTGAAGAACCAAGGTCCACCTACTGAGATTAAGGACCAACCTGACTATGGGAATATGAATTTTGATAGCGAGTGAATGTGATGTCTACGGTTTATCAATGACATCAGAATGGCAGTCGGTGAAGTAATTGGATTTAGTAGATCAACTTTGTAATGGCAATAAATGGGAACAAGAGGAAGAAAATTCAAACTTTCTTTTTATTTTAATCCTTATTGTAGTATTGAAAAAATGAGGTCATCAATCTTGAGTTTTACTTTTGGTCATTTGACATTGTAATCTATATTCAGGCTATAGCTTAATGTAAGTATTTGGAATTGTCATTTTTTTGGTTCCTTTTATCCCATTGTTTTGTTGTTTTTTATATAATTTTTCTTAGGAGTGGTGTTCGATTAAGAGAACTTGATATTGCATTATAATTCCTCTAGACCTAACTTGTAGGATCACATACTGGATATGTTATTGATTTGTTGTAGCTATGTGTAACACCCTGCATTTTTGGGCTATATATTAAACTGCCGTTCCTATGTGTGTAAACTCTAATCCCATGATTTGAATTTGAATACACATGTCAAGATCATTATCTTAGTGTTAAGAGTTCTTATTTTGTGAAAAATGTTAATAGGAATCACTTAGAGCAAAGTTGAGCTAAGAGCCTTTGATTCGGCCAAATTTTGTCATTCGATTCTACAAAGGTTGACTTTGAACGTGTATAAATTTTTAAATATGTAGAATTTTGAAGCTCAATACCCACCAAATTATACATAATTGAATTATCTTTCCAACGATACAAATTTTACTTTAATCTGATACCCGAGCAAAACGTTATGATCATTTTTGTGAGAAATAGTAAGCCTCTGCGTTACTGTCGCATCGCGAGGGCTGTCCCCTGGGAATAGGGGCATGCCACAAGGGCTATTCCCTCATTATTCAAGATTCTTAAAGGGTCAAGTGGCAATTGGGTCTTTTTATCTCAACCCAAGTCGTCCAAAGCACGATTTGGGACATTCATAGGGGCATTATTTGCCCCTTTCCCTCAAAATTACTCACTATAAACCCTTCCCTTTCCCAAGAAAGAAATTCAAACTCCTTTTCCCCAAGAATCCAAGAGGTCAAGCTTCCAAGTTTAAGCAATCTTCAAGAAACTAGCTATTGAGGTATGTGGGGTTTATGAACAAGGACATTCTTCCATACTTGTGCCCAAAACTTTTTTAAAAGTTTAAGTTATATGATTTACAATTAGGGTTTATACCCAGGTTATCTTGTTTTAAGCTTATGAAATTTTTATGTGGTTAAAGTATTAAAGTGCATACTTGTTCTCATCTAACTATGTCTTGACTTAAAGATTTCCCATTATGATTTAAATTCCATGAGTTTGATTTGAAATATTGATTAAAGATTTCTAATTGAGTTTTAAGAATGATATTGTATTGCAAGTTATATGAAAGAAAGTATAAAATTTAAGGCATATGTTTAAGCACTAGGTTTACAAGAAAAGTTTGGTCTTTTGTTTCAATGACAAGGCTTGAAATACACAATGGTTTATCTTAATTATGATTTAAAACAAAGAGAAGCATAATTTGTTTCTAGTATACTAACCCTTATGCTATTTTAATGTGAATTTCCTAAAGTATGAGCATATAAGTAACATGGGAGAAGTATTTAGCACCGAGAAGGAAATGCGGATGAGCGTATCCTTAATTCCTAGAAATTATAAGCCAATGTAGGTTAAGCTCTCCTAATATGGATGAAGTGAAGTATTGTGTTCACTTAAGTTAAGGTTCTATTCCGATGGAAAGGGTAGAACAGCTCTCCCCAATGTGGGTAAGACGTTGGACTCCATGGTAGCTCACATGGTTTATGTCGGTTAGAAGAACCTCCCAAAATAAAGAATAAAAAAATAAAGCTTTTAGAAACTATGTGTTATGGATCACAAAGTTTATTCTTATGCTTCATTACTCATGTTTATGATCTTGCAGTCTTTAGATTTATTCAAGTTCAAGGTGAGTCATTTACACTTATCATGCATCATTGAAAGCTTATATGAATATTAAGTTCTTATTTTACTTATGTATTCACCCCAACATACTCAGTACATTCCAGAAGTATTGACCTAAATTTATGTCTATGTGATACATTGTCTCATAATGTAAGTACCAATTGTAGCCTACACGTCATAAACAGACAGTTTGTAGCTTTCAGTCAGCAGGTGATGAGTTCTTTTGATTTGAGGACTTGGTTCTATAATAGTTTTAGTAGCATTCTTTTTATTCAGTCGTATTAATTAGGGATAGCTGGGGGTCATGTCTCGACTACCTATAGTTAGTATTAGTAGAGGCTTCATAGACGCTCATGCATAGTTGATGTATTTATTTTCAATTTTGTTTTGTATAATAAAAGTATGTTTTGAATAGTCTTGTATTGAATATATTTAGCAAAGACATTTCTTCTTCTTATTTCATTTAGATTTATGTAACACATTAAGTTTCTCACGAGTTATGCAAGTATCATGGGTTAGCTTAGGATCACTTGTGCTTCTAAGCACCGTGTGACGTCCAGGGGGGAGTCTCGGGGCGTTACAAACTTGGAATCTAAGCATATAGTTCAAGTGTCCTAGGGTGTCTATGATGCCATGTCTAGTAGAGTCATGCGGAATGGTACGAAGATGTCTGTACTTTTCTTCGAGAGGCTATATGACATTTAATAAATATTTCCCTTTTTTCATGTCTTAGATACTGTTGTAGAAGTGTTATATAAGAAACTTATGTAGATTCTTACGTGAATCCATATGTACTAACTCTGCGTTATTCTTGAGGCAACAGAAATATCCAAGCTTAATTTCCTACAAATAGAGTATTCTTAGACAATCCCCACAGACAGTTATAGGATTGAATGTGGGCTCAAAAAGGATCCCGTCAGTGATCTTATGTTCTAATCTTTGAAAGTGTTCATTCTTATTCATGAAAATCATGCACTAAGCTAAAGTCAGATATGCTTTCAGATCCTTTCTCAGAATCCTATGACAATATATGATCTAGAGTTAGAAGCATGGACCCAGATGTTTAGCAGCAGTAAAGTGGGGATAATGTTTATCTGAAATTAGTAGATTAAGTATCCATGGGGAAAGTTGTATGAAAGGTGGACTAGCAGGCTTGAAGCAGTGTATGCAGGAATTTAAGTTTATTAATTTTAAATTAATTATGATGGTATAGGTGTGATTTAGCAGTGACCAAGGTGATATGGAATTGTATTATTTCTATGTTTTTTACGGTGTGTATTCTTGATAGTACCCTTGAGTTGCTAATTTTGAGTAAGGATAGTTTTGTAGTATATGATGTTCGTACCAGCTAAGTTATGGGCTATAGGTTGTTGATGTTGGGTATTTTGGTGTAATAGTGATTCTCATGGTTTAGGAAAAAATATAAGTTTAGAGATGTGATATTAGTAGGCTATGAAGGAAGTTAGTATGGTTTATTAAAAGTTTGTGAATATCCATGTTAACTGTTAGAATCTATGTTTGATTCGTGGAGGATTGAGCTAATAGAAAGAAGAGTTGAAATTCTAGATGGTGCTAACTCAGGATATGGTGATACTCCTTAAAATTTAAAGTTAGTCAGTATTCAAGTTATTTTATGATGATTATTGGGGCTATAGAAAGTTAAGAGTTGTAGCTCAGAAGGAAGTATTAGCAGTGGGGTTTACACTTTCAGGTGTAGTTTTCAGGGAAAGTTTTTATTTATGTGTATTGCTATTTCTCAGGCTCTAGAGTAAAGTGGTTACAGTTCAGTTTAGAGTTTATTAAGGGGGTCCAAAGACTTTGAATGATAGCTTAATACTAAGGGGGAGATGATAGAATAAGGAACCAAGTCAGGCTCTCGGATTCTAGTAGTGATGCCAGTTTATTGTAGAACATTAGTAGGGGAGGAAGATGTATGACCTATTCTTAGCTCAGTGCAAATTTTAATACTTCAGTCATCAAGACATCTACTCAAGCCTTACAAGTCAGATCTATGATCATAGCTCATATTTATGCACTTTCTATAGAATCATGTAAGAATAGTTGTTAATAATAAAAGTGCAAGAAATTTTATGGTTAGTTGAGAATTTCATATGTGTCTTCTTAAGAATAGTGCAAGAAAGTTGTTATTTATAGAGGCTTAGAGAATATCAGAAAGATCTTTGTATGTGTTGTTTGCCTAGAAGTTCATATATGGTTATAATGATAGGCTTGAATGTCATGTTAGTATATAAGTGGATGAATGCATTGTGTGTTAGTGAATTCCTAGTAAGAGGTTTAATATAGTTCTTGAAGTGGTAAGAAGAATTATTCTTGAGATAAGAATTGTGAAACACTCATGGGTTATTGAATTTATGGTTTATACTAGTACTATGGTGTTAGGTGTTATACCTTGTAATATTATGATAGGCTTGAACATGGTAGTTCAACTCAGAATTGGCTGGAGTGGTTATATGTGCACAAGTGTGAATTATAAGTTGAATCAAATGAACATAGTATTTAAGGGTAAAAGTATAATAGAAGGAGTGTTTTAGAAGTGTGGCTGAGCTTGAAAGTTAACAGTTGAATTGCCTAAGGCTTAGTAATTCCATCCTAGCTTATGTTTCATAGGCTTATGTTCTATGTTACAGAGTTATAGCCATATTAAAATTCCGTACTTAGATATCTTATTCAGATGATGCCCAAGATTCATTGATCCCAAATATTATTATAACTTCTTTTAAAGAGTGTTTAAGAATTATTCCAGTTGAGTATGAACTTTCAGTATGATTTAGTCTATATAGCCAGTAATTCGGATTAACAATCAAACAGATAAGCTCCTATTGTTTTCCATTTTCCCTATCTAGTTTTTCCATCTGAAGTTTCATGAGTATGGCTATTCAGTGAAGTAATTCATTCACATCCATGCAAATTGCGAATTCAGTTTAGTTCATGAATCATGTCTCTGATTCAGATATTTATTCATGACTCAGTTCATAAGTGTTCAGTGCATGATCTCAATTTTTCAAGTATTCCAGCTCAGACATTGTGATACCCATTGTACAACCTTGGTCTCATTATATCATGATTTGTGCTTACATAATGTTCTTGGCGATGCCATAAAGACCTTTTCTTTCTATTCCTATACATGTTTTGTTGAGGAACAATTTCTAATGAGAAGTTACGTACTTTATTCAATCCTTAGTAACTCTTGAAATTTTATTACAACAGTTATCACTTTGTAATTCTTTATGCAAGTTCATGTTATGAACATTTCATATGAGTTCTAAACTCTCAACATAAATCTGCTCCTTATAGTAAATAAAGTCAAGTCAGCTGAGAAATCAGTTTCATGATAAAGTTATAATGTTTCAACTCAGCTATATCCTTTATTACAAGACATGTCATGTGTACATTATTTCATACTTATAAGACTTCAATAAGTTCCTATCTATCATTCGAGGATGAATGATTCCAAGGGGAAGATAATATAACACCCCGTATTTTTGGGCCAAATATTGAATCGTCGTTCCTACGTATGTAAAGTCTATTCCCATGATTTTTTTTGAATATGTGTCAAGATCATTATCCTAGTTTTAAGAGTGCTTATTTGGTGAAAAATGTTCATAGGAATCACATAGAGCAAAGTTGAGCTAAGAGCCTTTGATTCGGCCTAATTTTGGTATTCGGTTCTACAAGGGTCAACTTTGAACATGTATAACTTTTGACATATATGTAATTTTGTAGCTCAATATCCACGAAATTATAGATCATTGAATTAGAATTCCAAAGATGCCAATATCGTATTAATCCGATACCCGAGTGAAAAGTTATAACCATTTTCATGAGAAATAGTAAGACTCCACGATAGGGCCACGTCGCGAGGGAGTTATCTGGGAAATAGGTGGCATCGCGAGGGATGTTCCCTAGGAATAGGGGTCACTCCACGAGGGCTATTCCCTTACAGCTCTAGGTTCTTAAGAGGGTCAAGGGGAAATTAGGTCTTTTTGTCTCAACCCAAGTCGTCCAAAACACGATATGGGACATTTATTGGGTCATTATTTGCCTTTTCCCCCAAATTACTCACTAGAAACACTTTCCCTTCATAAGAAAAAAGTTCAAACTCCCTTTCCCCAAGAATCCAAGAGTTCAAGCTTCCATGTCCAAGAAATCGTTAAGAAACTAGCATTTGAGGTATGTGGGAGTTTATGAACAAAGACATTATTCCATACTTATTCTGAAAATTGTTTAAAAGTTTAAGTTATATGATTTGCTATTAGGGTTCATGCCCAAGTTATCTTGTTTTGAGTTTATGAAATTATTATGTGATTGAAGTATTAAAGTGCATACTTGTACTCATCTAACTGTGTCTTGACTTAATGATTTCCCATTATGATTTGAAAAACATGATTTTGATTTGAAACACTTAATAAATATATCCAATTGAGTTTAAAGCATGATATTGTATTACAAGTTATATGAAATAAAGTATAAGATTTAAGGCTTAAGTTTAAGCACTAAGTTTACAAGAAAATTTTGGTCTTTTGAACTAATGACAAGGCTTGAAATCCATAATGATTTATCTTAATTATGATTTAAAGCAAAGAGAAGCATAATTGGTTTCTATTATACTAACCCTTATGCTATTTTAATGTGGATTTCCTAAAGTATGAGCATATAAGTAACATCGGAGTAGTATTTAGCACTGAGAAGGGAATGCGGATGAGCGTATCCTTAATTCCTAGAAACTATGAGCTAATGTAGGTTAAGATTTTCCATTATGGATGAAGTTAAGTATAGTGATCACTTAAGTTAAGGATCTATTCTGATGACAAGGGTAGAACAGCTCTCCCCAATATGGGTAAGACGTTGGACTCCATGGTAGCTCTCATGGTTTATGTTGGCTAGAAGAACACCCCAAAAGAACGAATAAAAAAGTAAAGCTTTTAGATACTAAGTGTTATGGCTCACAAAGTTTATTCTTATGCCTCATTACTTATGTTTATGATCTTGCAGTCTTTTCTTTTATTCAAGTTCAAGGTAAGTCATTTACCCTTAGTATGCATCATTGAAAGTTTATGTGAATATTCAGTTATTATTTTACTTATGAATTCACCCCCACATACTCAGTACATTCCATAAGTACCGATCTACATACATATCTATGTGCTATATTGTCTCATAATGTAGGTACCAATTGTTGCCCACATATCATAATCAGAAAATTTACAGCTTTCTGTCAACAAGTGATGAGTTATTTTGATTCGAGGACACGATTCGACTTCATATTTAGTATCATTCTTTTTATTTAGTGGTATTGATTAGGGATAACTGGGGTCATGTCCCGACTACCTATAGTCAGTATTAGTAGAGGCTTCATAGACGCTCATTCAGAGTTGATGTATTTATTTTTAGTTTTGTTATGTATAACCAAAGTATGTTTTGAATAGTCTTGTATTGAATATATTTAGCAAAGACATTTCTTCCGCTTATTTCTTTTAGATTTATGTAACACATGCAGCTGCTCACGAGTTATGCAAGTATCGGATTAGCTTAGGATTACTTATAGTTCTAAGCATTATGTGATATCTAGGAGGTAGTCTCGGGGTGTGACAAACTTGGTATCAAAGCACATAGTTCAAGTCTCCTAGGGTGTATATGAAGACGTGTCTAGTAGAGTCTTGCGGAATGGTGCAGAAACATTTGTACTTTTCTTCGAGAGACTATAGGGAATTTAAGAAATGTTTCCCTTAAATCATGTAGTAGAAGTGTTGTTGAAGGAACTTATTATGATTCTTATTTGAATCAATTTGTGTCAATTCTGCCTTATTCTTGAGGCAACAGAAATAGCCAAGCTTAAATTCCTAAAGATAGAGTTTTCTTAGACAGTCCCCACAGACAGTTATAGGATTGAATATGGGCTCAAAAAGAATCCTATCAGTGCTCTTATGTTCTAATCTTCGAAAGTGTTCATTCTCATTCACGAAAATTGTGCACTTAGATAAAGTCAAATATGCTTTCAGATCCTTTCTCAGAATCCTATGGAAACATATCATCTAGAGTTAGAAGCATGTACCCAAATATTTAGCAGTAGTAAAATGGGGTTTGTGTTTATTTTGAATTAGTATATTATGTATCCATGGGGATAGATGTTTGAAAATGTAACATCCCAAAAATGGGTCCTGAAACATCACACGGTGCTTAGGGTCACTAGTACACCAAGCTAACCTTTCTACTGGCGAACTCATAAGAAACTGAATAAAATGCATAAATTTGTACAATATCAGCGGAAGATAATTCTTTTCTGAATCTAATTAATTCAAAACTGAATTCACAAGATTATAACTCTGCTTTTACAATGAAAACTGAAATTGAATACATTAACTCTACTAACTGTCTATGAAGCCTCTACTAATATTGACTATAGATAGCAAGGACACGACCCCAACTATAACTAATCAATACATACGAATAAGAAAGTAAAGAACAATAGTAAATCAACTGAAGTCCTCAAAATAGGAGGGCTCATCATCTACTGGCTGGAATCTACAACTATATGATTTTGACTGCACATACTACAACTTGTACCTACATTATGAGACAATGTAGCACATAGACATATATGTGGATCAACACTTTGAGGATGTACTGAGTATATGGGGGTGCAATGCAATAAGTAAACAATATCATCAATCTTTATAGAAAATCTGCATGATGATATAAATGACTCACATAGCTTGAGTAAAAGCTAAAATCTGAATCTCATAAATCATGTATAATGAAGCATATAGTACAAATGTCGTGAGTCATTCTATTTACTTCTAAAATCTATATTCTCCATCTTATTCTCAATACTTGAAGGCTAAAAGAACTTTAACCAATGTTTTCAAACTCATACTTTTATCTCACGGAGAGTAAAAATTCTTTGAAACTCAAGGACTCAGGACTCTTTGAAACTTTAAGACTTGGGAACTCTGTGACTCTTGGAATTACATAACTTTGGATGCTTGGGAGTTTTTTATAACCGACATAAACCATGTGAACTACATGGAGTCCAATGTCTTGTCCTCCTAAGTAAGAAACCTCATGTTGGGGAGAGGCGTCATACTCTTGCCAGGGAGTATAACATCAACTCAGTGATCACTAACTCATCCTTGGGCCTATAAATCTCAGTCATATGGTGGCACGTAGCTCTGGGGTATGAGACCTCAAATTCATACCCAACTCAGTGCTAAATATACTCTTATACTCAGCTCAGAACTCTTAGGAAATCCACCTCAAATAACTCAAGGGTCTATACTGAAGACCAAAATGTATTAATATTTGCTTTAATGGAACATCAATGCGGATTCCAACTCTATTAGGACCAAAAAGGTCAAATATTTCTCAATAATCTCAAAGTACTCAAATCATAGGTGCTTATAGCACAAAAGTTCATAAAATTGTAATTCTCAAGTAGAGCTTAGTGGCCCATAGTTCAATATCAAGTTAAGACTCATCACTTGTACTTAGGACTCAAAATGTAAAGCTTTAATGCATCAAAATCATATTTAAACTTCATGCTCAACCATCATCTTAAAAATCTTACAATTATCTCAATCAAGATATTAAAAAAATAACTAATAATATGAATCTCATGATTTCAACATTTCAAAATTCGTGCTTTGATAACAAAACATTCATAATCATCTTAAAATCTGAAAAATTTGGAAATAGGCACGGAAATATAAATAAAATCATGTAATTCAACTTTTAAACCATGGGAAATCACATAATCTTGTAAATAATGGTAATGGGTATAAATCCTAACTTGATGTTCATGGAAATCATAGTAAAATTCAGAAATTTATATCTTAAAAGAAGTTTTTTGGGCACAAGAATGCAAGGATTGTTCTTGTTCAAACCCCACATACCTTAGATTGATAAAATTGGATGAATAACTTGCTTGCAAGATGTTATTAGAACTCTTGAAGATTTTGACTTGGGGGGTCTTGAATCTTGACTCAATTTGTAAAAACTATGGTGAACTCTTTAGTTTCTTGGAAGAGGATTTGGATGCTTAGGGTTTTTGTTTTGAAGAGAATGAGGATTTAGGCATAAAGAGCTTTGTAATATGATAGATTTTATGTTTTGGACAGATTGGGGGTAGGATAATTGTCCAAAATACCCCCCCTTTTAACCCTTGAAAAAACTGAAAAAAAATAACTGGGAGCCTAATTTTATGGGCCACCGCGACGAGCCACTATCATGGTGGCTCATTGGAAATTAATGAATGGGAAATTGAGGGTCACCGCGACGCAGAGCCATCGCGTTGTCCCACTGGTTGGGACCTAAAACTTCAGCGCGATGCACCACAATTGCGTTAGGCTACTTGAAACTGACAATTGGGATATTAATCGTCTCTGTGATGCGCTAAGGGTCTGAATGACGGTGTTTTATTATAGTAACTTCAATTAGCCATAACATCTTTCCCGGTTATCGAATTTGGGCAAATCTTATATCGTTGGAAATATAATTCAATTTCCCACATGATAAAAATTTAAAATTAGGAGTATTCTATATGGTTTAAACATAAATCACTTTGGAAGTCATTCCAGAATCTTATAGAGACAAAATTAGGCTTAAGAAAAGTTTGGGGTATTAGAGAAAAGTGGACCAGTAGGTTTGAAGCAGTGTATACAAGAATTTACGTTTATTGATTTGAAATTAAGTACGATGGTATGGGCTTGATTTAGAGGTGTACCCAAGGTGATATGGGATTGTATTATTTCTAAGTTTTTACAGTGTGTGTTCTTGATAGTACCCTAGAATTGCTAAGTGTGAGTGAGCCTAATTGTGTAGTATATGATATTCTTATTAGCTAAGTTATGGGCTATAGGAGTTTGATGTATTTTAGTGTAATGGTAATTCTCATTGTTTAGGGAAAAATATAAGCTTAGAGATCTGATATTAGTAGGATATGACGGAAGTTAGTGTAATGCCCCGTGCGTTCCTAGTTCAGCTCAGCCCCTAGTATGTGCCTATAACACTTAGAACCTGAAATAAAGTTAAGGGGTTTAGTCACTTCTGACTCCCTTTAAAGTTCGAGGAATTTTAAGTTGACTTTTTGGGCTCTGAGATGATAATTTTTGAGTTGATTTATATTCAGGGGCATAAGTAGCATGTCTCAGGTAAGTTTCAGATTTTTGGACAAGGTTTGGACCGCGTTTGGATTTGCAAAGTAGTAGCTCATAGCGATTAGGCCACGTTACAGTGAGTATAACGATGAATGAGCCACCGCATCACAGTGAAGGACAAATCGACATTGGTCTGTTTAATACCCCAGGAAATTTTTCGTTGAAATTTTGTGCGTAAACGTGTTGGGTTCTATCATCTAGAATAAATTATAAATTTTCCATGTGGAATGTCTTAGATTATGACCCAACATTGTGTAGAGTATCAAATAAGCTTTCCAATGATATGTGGATCATCTAAAATAGACACCCTAGCAACGAGTTATGAACATTCCAATCGAACCGTGTATAGTAGTGAACAGTAAAACATGCAAGAAAAAAAGTACTGAGGCCTGACGTATTTTTTCTCCAACTTTAAACGATCATAAATCCTTATACATAATGGTCTGGGTGATCTATTATATATCAACAGAAATCTCTGCTAGTCCTCTTTCTGATGAAATTTGTTTCATCCAATTTGTCTATCGGAGTAAAAAGTTATGGTCGATCTACTTCAGCCTATCAAAAGTGAATATTTGGGTGAAATTCAAATGATCATTACTCCTCGTACACAATGATCTAGGTGAGATACTATATATCAATGGAAATATATGAGAGTCCTCTTTCTAATGAAATTGGTTTCATCAAATTTGGATATCGGAGTAAAATGTTATGGTTGATCTACTTCATACTATCAAAACAGTCCACCAAAGGACAGATGCGAAAATTATTTGATTTTAGAGGCGTTTTGGTCAATCCCCCTCACCCAAAATCCGTCCAAACCCAATGTTAAAGCCTATTAGAAGTATTGTATGTTATATTTCATCAAATTCCCTAAAAAAGAAAACCCTAAGCTTCTACATCCAACTTTAAGAACCTCCAAAGTTCACCATTAATTCTGCAAATTTATTCAAGATTCCAAGTTCCTAGTTCAAGAACTCCAAGAACCATCATTCAAAGGCACGATTAACATCTCAAAAACTAGTATCGATCTAAATTTCATCATTCAAGGTATGTGGGGTTTTTCAACAAGAACAATCTTTCGTTCTTGTTCCCAAAAGTAATTTTCTTTACGAAGATATGATTTTTATATGTTTATTATGATTTTTGAGCATGAACTTATATTCTATCTTGGTTATCTTGAGATTATGATGTTTATGACTTTGAAAAGTCAAATTTATATGAAATTATGACTTAAAGCATGAGGCTTGAAAGAAATTTACTATGATTTTGATATTTGGGTCTTGAACCCCATTTGAAATTGTATCTTTGAGAAAATGTGTGCTATATGCACGTTGATGTTGAATATTTGAGATGTTTTGAATGATTTGACCTTTTGGTAGTGAATGAGTTATTTTGAACTCGACTGTGAAAGAAATCCACATTTTTGTTGATTATGAAAAAGGGGTAGCAAATTGGCTCCCGATGAAAATTGTTGAAGTGTTTATTGTGGATTTTCTTTAATGTGAGCTTGAGGCTGATTTAAATTTTTGAGCTAAGTCCGGGAGTAATATTTAGCACCGAGTGGGAG
Source organism: Capsicum annuum (assembly GCF_002878395.1). Classification (NCBI taxonomy): domain Eukaryota; kingdom Viridiplantae; phylum Streptophyta; class Magnoliopsida; order Solanales; family Solanaceae; genus Capsicum; species Capsicum annuum. Next base: position 199,435,796 of record NC_061119.1, on the reverse strand, counting down.
GTATAAAGTAACCTTACTTCCCTAGAACTACGTGCCCCCATAGGATGTGAGCCTGAGGCTGATTTATATAGTTATCACTACTGTTTTTGGATTGATATTGGAAGTCCTGCTCCGATGGCAAGGATAGGACGACTCTCCCCAATATGGGTTGTACATTGGACTCCATGTAGCTCACATGGTTTATGTCGGTTATAGGATCTCCCCAAGTGTGTGTGTGTTTCCTTGTGTCTATGGTGAACGGTGAAGTGGTTTGAAAGTGAAATTGTGAAAGTTATTCTTTCGAAAGATTTAAATGATATTCACATTATGAGAATTGATATTCTTGATGAACTGAAAGTGATTGACAAATTATATGATGACTCACATGTGTTATTATACTTATTTCATCCTCTCATGATTATGATAATTTTCTTCAGGCTATGTGAGTCTTTCATACATCCAGCATATTTCTTATAAATATTTATGATGATGATGTTTATACAACTGCATACACCCCCATATGCTCGATATTTTTCTATGGTACTGACCCACATATTCGTATGTGGGCTACATTTTCTTGGAATGTAGGTACAAGGTATAGTTGCACCTTCGGATCCAGTCAGTTTGTGGTATCCAGTCAGCAGGTGATGAGTCCTTTTGATTCAAGGGCTTGGGTTAGTTATGCAGAGCTTATAGTGTTGTATTTTCTTTATTCAGTCGTATTGAGTCGGGGTAGTCGGGAGTCATGACCCGGATACCTACAGTCAGTACTAGTAGAGACTTCATAGACAGTCAGTAGAAGTTGATGTATTTTGTTTCAATTTTGGTTGTAAAGGTAGAATTGTAATCCTGTAAAATTCTATTTTTGTATCGATCAGATTTAGAAAAGAGTTAATTTCTGCTGATTTGTATAGATTTGTATTTTTATTCAGTTGCTTATAAGTTATGCTAGTAGAAGGGTTAGCTTGGGGTCACTTGTAACCCTAAGCACCATGTGACATCTCGGGACCTGATTTCGGGGCGTTACAGTCTGTTTTTAGTGAGTCACCGCAATAGCACCATATTATGGTGGGTATACTCACCACATCGCGGTGAAGGCTAAATCAACGATAGTCCAATTCCAGTGAGTCATTGCAATTTCACCACATCGCGGTGGGAATTGCGATGACCCACTCACCATGTCGTGGTGAAATCTAAAAAGGTATTCTAGTTCTGAGTTTTAAAATCACAGGGGAAATTTAGTCTTTTTCCACACCCGAATTCGTAAAATCAAAAGATTTAACCCTATTATAAGCATATTACACTCATTATTCATCAATTTCCTCTCCAAGAAAACCCTAGAGCTTCAATTTTAAACTTCAAGAAATCCAAAATTCACGTTCCTTTTCCAAGAAAACCAAGAATTTGAGTTTCCCGATTCAAGAACTTCAAGTAAAATCTTAAAAAACATTGTTAGGAATTCGAAGTTTAAGTTTCTTATCCAATTAATCAACTAAGGTATGTGGGGATATAAACAAGGGTACTCGTTTCATCCTTGTGCCCAAAATTTGCTTCTAAAGATGAAATTATATGAATTTACATGAATTTCAAATTCGAGTTCATATCCAATTATTATTATTAGAAGATTATGATGTTACACGTGTATAGATGATGAATTGCATGCCTAGTTTGCACATTTATGCATGTGAAGTGATTTTAGATATATTGAAGGTTGAATTTTACTATTTTGACTAGAATTGTGCAAGAATTTCATGATTTTTGACTATTGAGCATACTTTGTGATAATATGACATGATTTTGAAGTATGGGTTACTAAGCCCTAGTTTGAATATTTATATTCCAAGAAGATTATGCTTTAAGCACCCTATGATTAGTTGATATTCAGATTTTGAATAAGATTTGATCTTATGATCCTCAGCTAAGATATGGAATCCACTTTACAGTTTTGATTACAGTTTAATGTAAGTAGATGCATAATGAATTTTCATTATAAACTCTTAAAATAGTTTTAACGTGGATTTCCTACAGAATGAGCATACATATTAAAGGGAGTAGTATTTAGCACGGATCGGGAAGTGTGTAATTAGCGGATCCTACTTTTCCAGAACTACGAGCCAATGTAAGTACATATTCAGATTATATTGTATTTGTATATGGATACAGATGCAGATTGTGATTACTTAGATCAAGTTATACTCCTTGGCAAGAGTATGAAACCTCTCCCCAACGTGAGGTTTTTCCCTTAGGGGAAATAGATGTTGGACTCCATGATAGCTTACATGGTTTATGTTTGTTAGAAGAACCTCCCTACATAAAAGTCCCAAAAGGACATTCCAAAAGTACTGATCCACATATAAGTATATGTGTTATATTGTTTAATAATATAGGTTCAGGTGCTCAATTCCAGCAGCGTGATTGATCGTGATCATCTCTATCTACATCCCGATAGTTGGTGAGTCCTCATAGTTTGGGTACCTAGTTATTCAGATGTCTATTTTATTAAATTATATTATTTAGTTGTTTTTAGGTAGTTTGAGTCAGCTAGGGGTTTGTACCAGTGGCTCTCTCATTATCAGTAGTAGAGGTTTGTCAGACTGCTAGTTACAAATTCAGATTTTAAGTGTTTGTTGTCCAAACTTTTAAATCAAGTATTCTCATATATTATTTTCAGTTAATTCCAGTTTAGTTCAGACAAAATTTAGTATTCCAGCATTGTTTGTATGCTTAAATTTCTTTAATATAAGTTTTAGATTTAGTAGAAGGCTTACAGGGTTAGCTCAAGACTACTTGTAGTTCAGAGCACCGTTTGACATCTTAGGACCCATTTTAGGGGTGTTACAAACGTGGTATTAGAGCCTAAGGTTTAAAGAGTCCTAGGAATTCAGATAAGACACGTTACGTAGTGTCTTAGTCATGGGTATGAAGCATGCCATATTTATAAGCAAGAGGTTGCAGAACGATTTAGGAACTAATCTTTTATTTCATGATCCATCATACTTACAAATGTCTCTAGCTGCTTTTAACTCGTGCTTTTACATGAAAATATTTGCCTCCTCGTATAGCTAATGCCCATATAAATGATAATCATCCACCCCAGTATGCTAATCCTCTGAATAAAAATTTGTCTCATGCTGAATTTCAGGCTACCTTTCAGGTGTTGTCCCAAGCTGTGACTACCAATGTTCAGGGCAACTATTAGGCTGTAGTCCTGTGTTAGAAAAAGAGTGATTTAGCTATATCCAGACTTCGTGTCTTTAGGAGGATAAATCCTCCCAAATTCTTTAGGTCAAAGGTAGGTGAGCCCACAGTTGTACCTTAATAAGGTGAAAAAGAACACCCAAGTTATGCATATTACTGGAGAGAAGAGTGTAGAATTGGCATCCTATAGGCTGAAGGATGTTGCTTTTGATTGGGTGGTTATGTGAAAGAATGGTAGAGGTGAAAATGTAGCTCCCATGAGTTGGAAGGTATTTCAGGATGCGTATCTAGAAAGGTTCTTTCTACATGAGTTACAAGAAGCAAAGATTGAGGAATTCATGAACCTAAGGTAGGGCTTGATTACAGTGAAGGAGTACTACCTTAAGTTCAATTAGTTGTCTAATTATGCCTCTGATTTGATAGCTGACCCTAGATTTAGTATGAGTAAGTTTGTTACTGGAGTGTCTGGTTTGGTAGTCAAGGAGTGTAGGACTACCATGATTATTAGGGATATGGATCTTGATAGATTGATAACTCATGCCCAATAGATTGAAGTAGAAAAGTTAAAGGGCAGAGAGAGAGAAAATAAGATGGGTAGAACTGGACATTTTGAGTATGGCCAACCAAGATCTGCAGGGAGAAATCATTCACAATTTCAGGGTCACCCGTCTATGCCGGTGCCATCTTCATCCACTGCTCCTGTACCCAGCGACAAGCAGTAGCAGTGGGGTAAGACTTCTATGTCCAGGTCTCAGAATAGTGTGAATGGAAGGCCCAGTTATTGTATATGTGCTAAATATAGTAAGATGTATCCTGGTGAGTGTTTGTTAGGATAGAAAGGTTGTTTTGGATATGGTAAGTTGGGTCATGGAATCAAAGGTATGCATATGCCAAGCAAAGAAACAGGGACATTCATCCCTAGACTCAGGCTACTAGTGCACCAGCTCTACTTGGTTGCCCAACCCTTCTCAAGTCACATCATCTGGTACCAGTGGTAGTCAATGACAGAATCAGTTCGATGCTTTACCATCCTTCTAGGAGTAGGAGAGTTTGCCAGATATTGTTACTAATATGCTTCGTGTCTTTCATCTTGATGTTTATATGTTATTAGACCCAGGGCCAAACCTCTCTTATATGACTCTGTTGGTTGTAGTACATTTTGGAGTAGGCCCTAAAAAGCTTTCTAAGCCCTTCTTAATTTGTACTTTAGTGGGTGAGCCAGTTATAGCCAAACAGATCTATTGAAATTGTTCTATCACAGTCGTTCATAAAATCATATTGGCAGACTTAATAGAGTTAGATATGGTCAACTTTGACCTTATTCTGGGCATGGATTGGCTCCATTCCTATTATACAGCTATAGATTATCGCACCCGAGTAGTGAATTTTTAGGTTCCTGATGAGCCAATCTTTGAGTGGGAAGGTAATTTAGTGTCCCCCAAAAGTCATTTTATATCCTATATTAAGGCTAGAAAGTTGATATCAAAAGGGTGCATTTATCATTTAGTTCGAGTCAAAGACACTAAGTTTGAGGCTCCAATAGTTCAGTCAGTCCGCGTAGTCAATGAGTTTCCTAAAGTTTTTTCAGAAGATTTGTCAGGGGTACCTCCCGATAGAGAAATAGAATTCGGTATTAATCTTCTTCTTAATACTTCGCCCATCTCCATTCCGCCATATCGTATAACTCTAACCGAGCTTAAAGAGTTAAAGGAGCAACTCAAAGATCTCTTAGATAAAGGTTTCATAAGGGTTAATGTTTCTCCATGGGGTGATCCCATCCTATTTATGCAAAATAAAGATGGTTCTCTGCGAATGTGCATTGACTATCGTCAGCTGAATAAAGTCACAGTTAAAAACATATATCCTCTTCCCAAAATTGATGACTTATTTGATCAACTTTAGGGTACAACTTACTTCTCTAAGATAGACCTTAGATCCATCTATCACCATCTTAGAGTAAGGGAGTGTGATATTCCAAAGATAGCTTTCAAAACCCATTATAGTCATTTTGAATTCCTAGTCATGTCTTTCAGGCTAACAAATGCCCCAGAAGCCTTTATGGAATTGATGTACCGAGTGTTCAAACAGTATCTAGACATCTTTGTCATAGTGTTTATCGATGATATTCTTGTCTATTCTCGTAGTGAGGATGACCATTCATACAATCTTAGAATCATGTTGCGAACTCTTAGAGACCACCAATTGTTTGCCAAATTCAGCAAGTGTGAGTTTTGGCTAAGATCAGTAGCTTTTCTCGATCATACTATTTCGGGTGATGGCATAAGAGTTGTTCCCCAAAAGACCAAAGCAGTGAGAAACTGGCCTAGATCCATCTCTCCATCAAACATCAGGAGTTTCTTGGGTTTAGCTGGCTATTATAGACATTTTGTCAAGAGATTTTCATTTATTGCGTCCCCCATGTCTAGATTAACTCAGAAGAAAGTTAAGTTTTAGTGGTCAAATTCTTGTAAGAAGAGTTTTTAAGAGTTGAAGGCTCGACTCACTTTAGCCCCAATCATAGCATTACCTGATGGTACAGATGGATTCGTTGTCTATTGTGATACTTCTAGAGTTGGCCTGAGTTATGTTTTGATGCAAAGAGGTAAGGTCATAGACTATGACTCTAGAAAGCTTAAGCCTTATGAAAATAACTATCCTACCCATGATCTTGGGTTAGCTGCTATTATGTATGAATTGAAAATCTAGAGGTACTACTTTAATAGGTGCATGTTGATGTGTTTATGGATCACAAAGGTTTACAGTATGTGTTTACATAGAGAGAGTTAAATATCCCGCCAGATAAGGTAGTTGGAATTGTTGAAAGATTATGACATGAGTATTTTGTATCATCCGAGAAACTCCAACGTTGTGGTAGACACACTTAGTAGACTGTCGATGGGTAGTGTTGCTCATGTAGAGAGTGATAAGAAAGAACTGGTTTAAGAAGTTCACCAGTTGGCTAGACTAGGTGTGCAATTAATTAATTTAGCTAAGGGAAATGTTTGGGTCTAGAGTAGTGCAGAATCTTCTTTAGTTTCTGAGGTAAAGGAGAAACAAGATAAGGATCCCAATCTAGTTAAGTTGAAGGAGCCAGTCTAAGATCAGAAGGTAGAGGTTTTCTCCCAATGGAGAGATGGTGTGCTGAGATACCAGAGTAGATTATGTATGCCATGCATTGATGGTTTAAGGGAGAGAATTATGACAGAAGTGTATGGTGCACGTTACTTCATTCACCCAGGTACTACTAAGATATACTAATATTTCAGGGAAGTTTATTGGTGGAGTAGTATAAAGAAAGATATTGCAGAGTTTATGGTTAAGTGTTCTATTGTTCAACAGGTTAATGTGGATCACCAAAGACCTGGTGTCACCTTGAAGGAGTTTAGTATTCCCATATGGAAGTGGGAAGAGGTAAACACAAACTTTGTGACCGAGTTACCCCATCCGTGTCGTCAACATGATTCGATTTGGGTCGTTGTAGATAGATTGACCAAAGAAACTCACTTCTTGCTAGGGGTAACTCGAAATTTCAGTTGAGATTCGTGACCACCAAATTCGTAGACTAAGGAACAAAGAAGTTCCCTTGGTCAAAGTCCTTTGGTGAAATAAATCCGTTGAGGGTGCCACTTGGGAAGCAGAAGCAGATATGCGAACCAAGTATCCTCATTTTTTCGCTGCAAGTTCAGATTCAATGTAAGGTAATAAGTTTCCTCAGATCATCTCTTTTTCATTCTAAGTTCTAGCTTTATATATTCATTCTCTTGATAATTTCTGCATTTGCAAATTAGTTTAGTCATGCTTTTAGTTGTGCATACCAGTTTATTGTCTTAGTTCCTTAGTATCCTTAGCTTAATTAGTCTCATTTGAGGATGAATGTTTCTAAGGGAGAGATATTGTAATACCCCATACATTTCTAGTTTAGCTCAACCCCTAGTATGTGCCTATAACACTTAGAACTTGAAAATAAAGTTAAGTGTTGAGGAGTTTAGTCACTTTTGACTCCCTTTAAAGTTTGAGGATTTTTAAGTTGACCTTCTGGGCTCAAAGACGATAATTTTTGAGTTGATTTATATTCAGAGGCGTAAGTATCATATCTCGAGTAAGTTTGGACCCCGTTTGGATTTACAAAGAAGCATCTCACCTTGATTAGGTTTCATCGCAGTGAGTTTAGCAGTGAAGGATACACCGCATCGTGGTGAAGGACAAATCAACATTGGTTCGTTTCCAGTGATTCACTGTATTTGCACCGCCACGCGACCTGTTTCACAATGATTCACTCACTGCATTGCGGTGAAGGCCAAATCAACAATAGTCTAATTCCAATGAGTCACCACGATTCCACCGCATCGCGGTAGGTATTGCGATGACCCACTCACTGCGTAAGTTTTGAGTTTTAAAATCACAAGGGCAATTTAGTCTTTTTCCATGCCCCCAATTCGTAAAAACAAAAGATTTAACCCTATTCTAAACATATTATACTCATTATGCATCAAATTTCTCTCCAAAAAACCCTAGATGTTCAATTTTAAACTTCAAGAAATCTAAAATTCACGGTTCCTTTTTCAAGACAACGAAGAATTTAAGTTTCCCGATTCAAGAACTTCAAGGAGAATCTTCAAAAACATTGTTAGGAATTCAAAGTTCAAGTTTTTCATCCAATTAATCAACTAAGGTATGTGGGGTTATGAACAAGGGTACTCCTTCCATTCTTGTGCCCAAAATTTATTTTTAAAGATGAAATTATATGAATTTAAAATTAGGGTTCATATCCAATTATTATTATTAGAAGATTATGATGTTACAAGTGTATTATATTATGAATTGCATGCCTATTTTCATATTTATGCGAGTGAAGTGATTTTAGGTATATTGAAGGTTGAATTTCACTATTTTAACTAGAATTGTGCAAGAATTTCATGATTTTTGACCATTGAGCATACTTTGTGATAATACGACATTTGTTTGAAGCATGGGTTTTTAAGTCCTAGTTTGAATATTTATATTCTAAGAAGATTATGCTTTAATCACCCTATGATTAGTTGATATTCAGATTTTGAATAAGATTTGATTTTTAATCCTCAACTAAGATATGGAATCCACTTTAAAGTTTTGAATTATAGTTTAAAGTAAATAGATGCATAATTAATTTTCATTGTAAACTCTTAAACTTGTTTTAAAGTGGATTTCCTATAGAATGAGTATACAAATTAAAGGGAGTAGTATTTATCACTGTGTGGGAAGTGTGGGTTTAGCGCATCCTACTTTTTCAGAACTACAAGCCAACGTAGGTACATATTCAGATTATATTCCATTTGTATATGGATATAAATATAGATTGTGATCACTTAGCTCAGGTTATACTCCTTGTAAATACTATGAAACCTCTCCCCAACATGAGGTTTTCCCCTTAGGGGAGCTAGACGTTGGACTCTATGATAGCTCACATAGTTTATTCCGGCTAGAAGAACCCCCCTATAGAAAAGTCCTTACGGAAAAGCTTTTAAAGAAAACTCCCCCAGCCTTAACAGAAAAGACTAACAAAAAAGCTTTTAGAAACTAAGTGTAAATGCTCATGGTTTTATTCTGATATTATTTATTTAATTCATTCACCTTGAGATTTCACCTTTCATTCACAGATATAAAGGTAAATCCTTCCTACACTTATCCTGTATGATTTAAAGATAGAATACAAGTACAACTTTTAGAACTAAGTGTTATGGCTCACAAGATTTATACAGTATGCTTTATTAGTCATGAATTATGATTTTTAGCTTTCAGTTATTCAATCCAAAGTGAGTTATTTACACTTAGCATGCATCCTTTTTCGAGTTTATATGAGTATTGAGATATTGTTTTACTATGTATTCACCCCCATATACTCAGTATATTTCAAAAGTACTATCCATCTATATGTATATGTACTACATTATTTAATAATGTAGGTTCAGGTTCTCAATTCCAGTAGTGTGATTGACCCTAAGCATCTCTATCTATATCTCGACAGTTGGTGAGTCCTCATAGTTCGAAGACCCAGTTATTCAGATTTTTAGTTTATTAAATTATATTATTTAGTTATTTTTAGCGGCGTTACAATTAGTATGGTTCATTAAATATTTGAGAATATCCATATTAAGTGTTAGAATCTAAGTTTGATTCTTGGAGGATTGAACTAATAAATAGAAGAGTTGAGATTCTAGATGGTGTGAACTTAGGGTATGGTGGTACCCCTGAAAATTTTAAGTTAGTTAGTGTTTAAGTTATTGTATGATGATTATTTGGGATATTGAAAGTTGAGAGTTGTATCTTAGGAGGAAGTATTAGCAGTAGGAATTACATTTTCAGGTGTAGTTTTTAGGGTGAGTTTATTATCTATGTGTATTGTTATATATCGGGCTCTTGAGTAAAGTGGTTGCAGTTCAGTTTAGAGATTATTAAAGGGGTCCACAAACTTAGACTAGTATCTTGAAGCTAAGGGGGAGATGATACAGTAAGGAACCAAGTTAGGCTCTCGAATTCTAGTAATGATGCCAGTGTATTGTAGAACATCAGTAGGGGAGGAAGGTGTTTGACCCATTCTTATCTCAGTGCAAATTTTTGTACTTTATTCATCACAATATCTTCTCATGCCTTATAAGTCAGCTGTATGATCATAGCTCACATTTATTCACTTTCCATAGAATCATGTAAGCTTCCAGTTCCTAGTATGAGGATTTCCAGTTTGCTCAGCAGTACGAATCACATTTAATGAATTTATAAACTCCAAACTTAGGTCATGCAACTCATGACTTATCTACTCATGCTTTATAGTATGCTTAGTTCCCATAACTCATGGTGAACTCTTAATGACCAGCAAAATTCAAATTATGTCATGTATGTCCTCAGTTAAGTATCAAAGTTATGTATAATATTATTTCATGCTTCAGGTCCTTATGTTCTAACCTTTCGGTGACCTATCCTTAATGTTAAGATAATTGTGATGAAATTTTCTTTTTAAAACAATTTATTAGATAGGAGAGAGTAAATATTTCTTGTTGGGGAGAGATTATTTTATGCTTATTTTATCTAAGGCTATAAGTGTGAAGGAAGATTGAGGCAAAGCTTTTGGTATATGTCATGGTTAGTTGAGAATTTCATGTGTGAATTCTTAAGAATAGTGCAAGAAAGTTGTTATTGGTAGAAGTTTAGAGAATACTAGAAAGATGTTTTTATGGGTTGTTTTCTTAGAAGTTCATATGTGGTTATAATGATAGGCTTGAATATCATGTTGGTATATTAGTGGATGAATGCATTGTGTGTTAGTGAATTCCTAGTAAGAGGTTTAATATAGTTCTTGAAGTGGTAAGAAGAATTATTCTTGAGATGAGACCTGTGAAACATGCATGGGAAAATGAATTTGTGGTTTATAATAGTAATATGGTGTTATGTATTATACCTTGTAATTTCATGTTAGGCTTGAACATGGTGAGAGCAGGAAGTTAAAGTCAGACTTTGGCTGGAGTGGTTATATGTGCACATGTGAGAATTATAAGTTGAATCAAATAAGCATACTATTTAGGGGGAAAAGTATAGTTGATGGAGTGTTTTAGAAGTGTGGCTAAGCTTCAATGTTCACAGTTGCATTGCCTAAGGCTTAATAATTCCGTCCTAGCTTATGTTTCATAGGCCTATGTTTCATGTTACAAAGTTATAGCCATATTAAGATTCCTTACTCAGATATCCTATTCAGATCGTGCCCAAGATTTATTTCTCCCAAATATTATTAGAACTTCTTTCAAAGAGTGTTTAAGAAATACTCTAGTTGAGTATGAACTTTCAGTATGATTTAGTCTCTATATCCAGCAATTCGTATTAGCAATCGAACATATAAGCTCCTATTATTTTCTATCTAGTTTTACCATCCGAAGTTTCATGAGTATGGCTGTTCAGTGAGGTAATTCATTCATATCCATGCAAATTGCAAATTCAGTTCAGTCCATGAATCATGTCTCTGATTCAGATATTTAGTCCTGAGTCATTTCATAAGTGTTCAGTGCATGATCTCAGTTTTTCAAGTATTCTAGCTCAAACATTGTGATACCCATTGTACGACCTTGGTCTTATTATCTCATAAATCATGCTTACATAATGTTCTTGGCGATGGCATGACGCCCTTTTCTTTTTATTGCTATATGTGTTTTGTTGAGGAACAATTCATAATGAGAAGTTACGTACTTTATTCCATCCTTAGTATCTCTTGAAATTTTATTGTATCAGTTATTACTTTGCAATTCTATATGCAAGTTCATATCATGAACATTTCAGGTGAGTTCTAAACTCTTAGCACAAATCAGCTCCTTATTGTAAATAAAGTCAAGTCAGCTCAAAAATCATTTTCATGATGAAGTTATAATGTTTCAGCTCAGCTATGTCCTTCATTACTAGACATTTCATGTGTATATTATTCCATACTTATAAGACTTTGAAAATTTAGTATCCATCATTCGAGGACAAATGATTTCAAGGACATAATGTAATAGCCTGCATTTTTTGGCTAGACATTGAATCGTTGTTCCTACGTGTGTAAAGTCTAATCCCATAATTTTTATTTGAATACATGTGTCAATATCATTATCATTGTGTTAAGATTTCTTATTTGTTAAAAAACGTTCATAGGAATCACTTAGAGCAAAGTTGAGCTAAGAGCCTTTGATTTAGCTAAATTTTGGTATTCGATTCTACAAGGGTCAACTTCGAATGTTTATAAATTTTTACATATGTGAAATTTTACATCTCAATACCCACCAAATTATATATAATTAAATTAGCTTTCAAACGATACCAATTTTATCTTAATTCGATACCTGAGCGAAAAGTTATGACTATTTTCGTGAGAAATAGTAAGCCTCCATGATAAGGCCGCTTCACGAGGGAAATTCCCCGGGAATGGGGATCTCATCAGGAGAGCTATTCCATGAGAATAGGGGTCGCACTATGAGGGCTATTCCCTCACTATTCCAGCTTCTTAAGGGGTCAAGGGGCAACTGGGTCTTTTTTCGTCAACCCAAGTCATCCAAAACACAATTTGGGACATTCATAAGGGCATTATTTCACCCTTTCCCTCAAAATTACTCACTAAAAACATTTCCCTTCAAGAACAAAATTCAATATCCCTTTCCCCAAGAATTTAAGCGTTCAAGCTTCCAAATTCAAGCAATCTTTAAGAAACTAGCTATTGAGGTATGTGGAGTTTATGAACAAGAACATTCTTTCATCCTTGTTCCCAAAACTTATTTAAAAGTTTAAGTTCTATGATTTGTAATTAGGGTTCCTACCAAAATTATCTTGTTTTGAGTTTATGAAATTATTATGTGATTGAAGTATTAAAGTGCATACTTGTTCTCATCTAACTATGTCTTGACTTAAAGATTTTTCATTATGATTTGAATACCATGAGTTTAATTTGAAACAGTGATTAAAAATTTTCAATTGAGTTTTAAGCATGATATTTTATTACAGGTTATATAAAAGAAAGTATAAGATTTAAGGCTTAAGTTTAAGCACTAAGTTTACAAGAAAAGTTTGGTCTTTTGATTCAATGACAAGGTTTGAAATCCATAATGGTTTATGTTAATTATGATTTAAATCAAGGAGATGCATAATTGGTTTTTAGTATACTAACCCTTATGCTATTTTAAGGTGGATTTCCTAAAGTATGAGCATATAAGTAACATGGGAGAAGTATTTAGCACCGAGAAGGAAATGCAGATGTGCGTATCCTTAATTCCTAGAAACTATGAGCCAACGTAGGTTAAGATTTCCTAATATGAATGAAGTTAAGTATAGTGATCACTTAAGTTAAGGTTCTCTTCCGATGGCAAGGCTAGAACAGCTCCCCCCAACGTGGGTAAGACGTTGGACTCCATGATAGGTCATATGATTTATGTCGGTTAGAAGAACCTCTCGAAAGAAAGAATAAAAAAGTAAAGTTTTTAGAAACTAAGTGTTATGTCTCACAAATTTAACTCTTATGCTTCATTACTCATGTTTATGATCTTGCAGTCTTTTTTTTTATTCAAGTTCAAGGCGTGTCATTTACACTTACCATGCATCATTGAAAGTTTATATGAATATTCAGTTCTTGTTTTACTTATGCATTCACCCCTATATATTCAGTACATTCCAGAAGTACTGACCCATATATATGTCTGTGTGCTACATTGTCTCATAATGTAGGTACCAATTGTAGCCCACACATCATAATCAGACAGTTTACAACTTTCAGTCAGTAGGTGATGAGTTCTTTGGATTCGAGGACGCAATTCAACTATAGTTTTAGCAGCATTTTTATTTAGTTGTATTGATTAGGGATAGCTGAGGGACATGTCCCGGCTACCAGTAGTCAGTATTAGTAGAGGCTACATAGACAGTCATTCAGAGTTGATGTAGTTATTTTCAGTTTTGTTTTCTATAACCAAAGTATGTTTTGAGCAGTCTTGTATTGAATAAATTTAGTAAAGACATTTCTTATGCTTATTTCTTTCAGATTTATATAACACATTCAGTTACTCACAAGTTATGCAAATATCATGGGTTAGCTTAGGATCACTTGTGGTTCTAAGCATCGTATGACGTCCAGGGGTAGTCTCGGGGCATTAAAATATGAAGAAAATATTTTTCAAAAAATATTTTTCATTTTTTTATGTTTGGTTGGTTAAATTTTTTGAAAAATAAGCTCTCTATGAATACAAGTTCCTTAAAAATATCGAAAATGACTTCCCTAGTAGTAGCGGGAAAAAAGAGTTTCACAAGTGATATTCCGCATTAGTTGAGTTCTCCCAATCCTCCAACACACCTTATCTTTACCTCACCCTTATAGTCCCCTATCTACCGTCCCTTGCCCCTACTTTCCATAGTACATGTCTTGTTTGTATAGAAATATTTTTATGATAATATTTTTTGCAACCATACCAAACATAAATGATTTTGTAAAAAAATTTACTTATTTTATGAGAAATATTTTCCTTCCTACTGAACGTATCCTAAGTGAACAAACCATGAAAACAACTCTATACACAAAATAACAAATGAAACTACTCCTTGTCAAATAGTACACATTAATTCAATACTCCTAAAAACCTTCATTCAAAAAGAAAACTAGTGTGTCAGAAACAAAAAAAAAAAAAAAATTCTATGTAATTAACATATTTAATAAATATTCAAAGTATTTATACGCTAAACTTATTCAAAAAATATTATAAGTTGATCATTTCCACCTTATGCTTTCTTTCAATTTATTAATACTTTTAGTTTGATCAAACATTTTACGATCTTATCACTTTTACTATAATTGGATCAAGATTTTTATCGATTTTATCACTTCACTTTGGACTATCATCCTAATCTTCCTTTTATTTTATTTATTTGGTCATATAAGCAGACTTTGCAGTCCGTTATGAATTCATTTCCATTCTTTGTTTATTTTATTAACCCAAATGCACCCCCCACCTATCCACCCCTCCTCGTGAAACCACTTTTTGGTAGTTGGGTCATTAAATTTGTTCATGCTAAAACTTTGAAATGTTACCTTCAGTGATGTAATTGATAACAATGATAGAGACATTTTTTTCTATTAAACGGAGTTCTTAAGATAATCTATTTCACACACCAAAACAGAGAGAAAAATATATAGAGAGAGCAGTGAGGTAATCCACAGACTAATAAAAAATAGTTTGTGAAGAAAAAACTAGTGCGAGTGATATTTTAATATAGTGGGAGTCCAAAGAGGGTTATTTCTTTTGAGTATGTAGTAGTCACTTTGAATATTGTACTTGTAACTACAGTATAAAATTTCTTACTATAGTAATATCAATTGATGCTCTTGGTCCGTGATTTTTCCATTTAAAAGGGTTTCCATGTAAAATTCTTGGTGTCATTATTTTCTCATTTTATTCCCCATTATTTTGCAACAAATACTTTTATATTATTTCGTGTTTATAAAAAAATCTGGTCTTAGAGCCCACAGTTTGAAATATTTGTATTTTTTGGTAAATAATGAAAGCCAACACAAGTAGAATGATTACTTTGAATGACGTTAATTGTTCCATTTGAAAGGAAAAAACTGAAAGATCTACTCTATGTCAAGAATTTTCATTAACCAGTCTTTGACAATATAAAATCTGAAAATAAAATTGATGAGGAGTGAAACTTGCTGCACAGGTAGATTTGCAGTTTTATTAGGTCGTGGGTTGACGATAATGTGTTGAACCATATTTCTGGGGAGATAATGCTTGGTCCCTCTGGGAGGATCTTGAAAGTTTGTGTGCTCGAAAGACTAGAAATATAAATAAGATGTTCTTGATAAAACAAATGTTGGGGTTAAAATACCATGACAGTTCTCCAATGATAGATCATTTGAATAACTTTCAGGGAATCATGAACTACTTATTTGCTATGGGCATTAAGTTTGATGAAGAAATTCAAGGCTTATTTCTACTCGGTTCTATACTGGACTATTGGGAAACATTAAGAACTTTATTGTAAAATTCTGCTCTTGATGGTATGATCTCTATGGATTTTGCCAATAACAGTATTCTAATGAAGAGATGAGACGAAAGTCTCGAGGTTCCACTTTGTTCAATGTCTTGGTGACTGGCAATAGGGGAGAAATAGAAAACTTGGTTCTCAAAATAGAGAATATTATAGAAGCAATTCTAGAGGAAAATTTAAAGATATTGAGTGCTACTATTGTGGGTTTGTCATGACCCGAGACTACCCCCTAGTCATAACACAGTGCTTAAGTCCCCCAATCCATGATCCAGTACAAGCTGTAAATACTGAAGGAAGATAAGAAAATACTGTTCGAAAGTCATCTAATAAATGTTTAAATAGTCAAGTCAATACCAAGGAGTCTGAAACACATCAGAGAAAACATGACTAACTGTCTAACTATTTGAAAGCCTCTAAAAACGATGAGTTGTTGGGAAAGGTCCCCAACTAAATCTGCCTACTGAACTAAACATGAAATAAAATACTAAAAATCATGATAAATAATATAATTAGTCCTCGATTGATGAGGACTCACCAATACTGCAGCTATGTGGATTATGAGCTGCCTAAGTATAATTGGGGGCCTGAACTGGACCTATGTTATAAGACAACATAGCACAAAAAAAGAGTATGCATTCAATACTTGAAATGTACTGGTATGAGAGATGGGAAAGAGACGATATACATGTTCATACTGAACATGAATGGATAAACATATAAAACGAATGCAAGACCAAGCATAAAAAGGTATTGAGGAAATCTGTGTAATTGGATGACTGAATAATGATAAACTGAACACCTGGTCATGTAAACCTGAACTTAAATAACCTGAATACTGAACTTAGACTATGTGAGATAACATTTAATCAACGTGCGCTAATCTGAGCTAACCTGTAACTCAGTTAGAAGGGTGTTAGTACCTTTCCACAAGTACTAATACTGACTGTGTGGATCCACTAATCTGATGTCCCGAAGGATGAGGGTGTCACCCTAAACTGGCAGGTTCCCTTAAGAGAGTATCAACCCTAAGATGGTAGGAAGACCTCACATAACCTATGCTAGCTATGTAGTTCTAAACCCTAGGGACTGCTACTAAAGGTCTCACCCTAAGCTAGCAGGAAAGCCTTCACCTCTAAATTCGCTCAGTGCTAAATTCTACTCCTAACTGAACTGAAGCTAAGTAAAGAAAATTGTTTAACATGATTCAATATTGGTATATATATATATAACTTGAAATCTTGAAAACTATAGCATGCACGATCATCAAAGTATCGGGTGTTCATAACCCACCAACATGAAAAATAATATATTTATATATAATGGTGTTAATGTAATAACATAATGGGAAATTTTATGACTTGAACTGAAGAATACTATAATTTTGTCAATATTAAGGTTTAACATGGTTGAGATACTGAAGCATGTTTAAACTTATGGAGGAATACATATTCATCATAGAATTCAAGAATTAAATTGAAGAATTGAAAAATTCATGCTTTTCGTGGACCCTTAAATCAAGAGGGAATTAAATTTGAGAATTTTAAGAAACTTTGGGACTCAACGGATGAAAGGAACCTATTAATGAATATCCCACATACTTGAGGGGAAAACCTTGAGGATATTTCTTGGAACTGAACTTGGATGGAAGAACCCTAATTGCTTCTTGGGGGAGGGAAAAATTACCCCTGGTAACTGCTCTGGGTGGAAATATAATTAATTCATGATTTGGGGGAAGTTTGGGTCTTTTATACCACTTCTTGGGAAGCCAAAATGACATGGGTTTGTCTTTTAAGAGAGTAGACAAAGATATAAAAGTCCTTGGAAATATGTGCAAGGAAATAGGCTCCCAGACCTTACCTTACAACTGTTACGACTTATTACGAGTCGTGGTATGAGTCGTAACCTGGGATCTTAGGATTCTGGATACATTTTATTATGACTATGACTTTCTACCTAACGACTCATTAAGACTGACTATGAGTTAGTGGGTGAAGTCGTAGTCTGAGGCTTGGTTTTTGGATCCTTTACTGGTCAGGATACGATTCCAGACAATAACTCATAAGGTTTGACTACGAGTCATGTTCTTGACTCATAACCCTAGAAAGGATTCTTGGTTATATACTACTGTGACTATGCGTCTTTCCTAATGACTCGTAGCCTCTACTTACGTGTCTTAGGGAGGAGTCATAGGCACCGAGACAAAACATGGGGATTTCACTGGAAAGGCTATGATTCACTCATGATGACTCGTCACATACGACAACAACTCATTAAAACTGAGTCATTGTCAGATTAGTGTGTTGGGTCCTTAGGGAAATCTTCCACAACCTTTTTGCCACGACATTAGAGTGATATGAGACTTAAAGAATTGGAAAACTAACTTAGTGGCCTATTTTAAGGGGTCTAGAGCTTGAAAAATTTTGGGTATTATAATATCTCCCCTTGTAGATCATTCATCTTTGAATGATACTGCATGACCTGGAGTACTAAGAAGACTGTGATCATGCACTGAAGACTTATGAGCTGAATCATGGCCAAATATCTGAATCTGAAAACATGATTCATGGAAAGAACTGAATTCATGAATACATATTATGACATAAGGATGGTTAGAGAGATGATATATAAAATGAGAGAATTGATCTAAATGACTATTGCCTTAAGCTGAATCTAAATACGTAGAGAAGAGATGGGGATACTTGGCTCGCATTTCAGCTTTTTCTTCCCAAGTAGCTCCCTCAACGGACTAATTTCTCCGCAAAACCTTTTCTAAGGCAACTTCTTTCTTTCTCAACCTACGAATCTGATGGTCAACAATTTGAACTAGGATCTCTTCATAAAAGAGGTTATCTTCCATGCCTACACTTTCTAAATGAACGAAAAAAGTTGGATCACCTATGCATTCTTTATTAGAGAGACATGAAATACTGGATGCACTGATTCTACCTATGTAGGCAACTCTAACTCATAAGCTACCTTCCGAAAATGACTCAAAATCCTATAAGGGCCAACATAGTGGGGACTGAACTTCCCCTTCTTATAGAGCCTTTTCTTCCCTTTCATGCATGAAATTTTTAAATATACAAAGTCCCCAACATCAAATTCAAGCTCCCTTATCCTCTCATTTGCATAAGATTTCTAACTGCTTTGGGTTTTCTCTAGCATTTCACGAATCAATTAAAGTTTCTCCATCGCCTCATATACTGAATCTGGACCTATCAAGATAGCCTCACCAACCTTGAACCATCTAATAGGAGATACATACCTCCTACCATACAGATCCTCAAATAGAGCCATTTGGATACTAGTATAATAGCTGTTATTGTAGCCAAACTCAATCAAAGATAAGTGATCATCCAAAATACCCTTAAAATCAATAAAACAATCCCTCAACATGTCCTCTATGGTCTGAATGGTCCTCTTTGCCTGACCATCTATCTGTGGGTAAAAATATATACCGAGAAGAACTTGGGTACCAAGACCCTTCTGAATATCTTTCCAAAAATGAGAAATAAGCTGGGTACCTCTACCTAAAATGATGGTCAATGGAACTCCATACAACTTTACTAATTCCTTGAGATAGTCTAGATTAATTCTTGGCTAAATGTGAGGTATGGACTAGCAAAAGTTGGTTGACTTGGTCGTTCTATCCATTATAACCCAAATCAAATTTGGCTAACGACACATACGGGGTAGCCCTGTAACAAAATCCATATTCACCATTTCCTATTTCTATGTGGGAATGCTGAACTCTTGAAGTTTACCATTAGGTATCTGGTATTCAACCTTAACCTAGTGACAATTTGGTCACTTAGCCATGAATTCCACAATATCCTTCTTCGTACCATTCCACCAATAGACTTCCCACAAATTGCAATATATCTTCTCCTAGATGAATAGAACATCATGAACCATGCACTTCTACTAATATTCACTATATCAAATCATCCATATTTTGAACACATAAACTGCACTAAAAATGAAGCACACACTATCTTTTATTTTGGAGAAAACCTCAACCTTTTGATCCCGAACTGCCTCCTTCAACTTAAGAAATATGGGATCTCTATCTTGCTTTTCCTTTACCTTAAAAACCAAAGAAGATTCCAAACCACTTTGAACCCATATACTATCTTCGATTGAATCAATCAATTGAACTTCCAATCTGTCAAGATAATTAACCTCATTAAATAAAACCTTCTTACCCTCCTTAACATGAGCAATACTCCCATAGACAACATGCTAAGGGCATCAGCCATCACATTGGCTTTACCCGGGTGATACAACACACTTATATCATAGTCTTTTAACAATTCAAGCCGCCTTCTCCGAAGAAGATTTAGGATTTCTATTGTGAATACATACTGTAAGATCTTGTGATCCGTAAACACATCCACATAAACCTTATATAAATAATTCCTCAAAATCTTTAAGGCAAAGACAATTGTTGCCAACTCGAGATCATGAGTCGGGTAATTTTTTCTCATGGGGTTTAAGCTTTCTAGAGGCATAGGATATGACCTTCCCTCAATGCATCAACACACAACCAAGACCAACTCTAGAAGCATCACAATAAACTATAAACCTATCAAAACCATCGAGTAGATTCAATATCATAGCAAAAATAAGTCGAGTCTTCAACTCCTGAAAACTTTTCTCGCAAGAATCTAACCACTAAAATTTGACCTTCTTCTGAGTTGATTAGGACATGGGAGAGGCAATATAAGAAAATCCTTCCATAAATCATTATATTAACTAGCTAAATCCAAGAAACTCTTGATATTCGATAAAGAGATGGGTTTGGGCTAGTTTTTCACTTCTTTGGTCTTTTGATGATCAACTCTAATGCCAGCACTGGAAATGATATAACCTAGGAAAGCTAATGATCTCAACCTGAATTTTGATTTACTGAACTTGGAGAGTAGATGATGATTCTTAAGAGTCTGTAAAACAATCCTCAAATGGTCTTCATGCTAACCTTTGCTATGGGAGTAGACGAGAATTTCATCTATGAAAACTATGACGAACATATATAGATACTTCTTGAACACTCTATTCATCAGGTCTATAAAATTTGAAGGAGCATTCGTTAGTCCAAAAGAAATAACTACAAATTTGAAGTAACCATAGAGAGTTCTGAAGGTTGTTTTCAAAATATCACATTCTCTAACTCTAAGCTGATGATAGCCGGATCTAAGGTCTATCTTAGAGAAATAATTTGCACATTAAATTTGGCTGAATAAATCATCAATTCTAAGGATACGATACCTATTCTTGATTGTGACATTGCTCAACTGAAGGTAGTTGATGCCTATCCTGAGAGAACTACCCTTTTTACGCACGAAAAATTGGAGAGCCCCACAGGGAGACACTAGGCCTGATGAAAACTTTATGTAAGAGATATTTCAACTATTCTTTCATTCCATAAGCTCTAATGGATCCATTTTGTGAAGTGGAATTGAAATAGAATAGGTATCTGGAATGAGTTCTATTCCAAAATCGCTTTCCTACTCAAGAGGAACTCTGGGAAGATCTTCAGGAAACACTTTTGGGAATTGTTTTACTATTAAAATTGAATCAAGAAATAGGATTTTGGAACTTGAGTCCTTGACTTGAACGAGATGATGGATACACCCCTTAGAAAATATTTTCCTCGCCTTGAGAAAAGAGACAAACTGACCTATAAGTGCTGAGGTACTACCCCTCCATTCTATGACTGACTCATTAGTGAATTAGAACTAGAATATTATGTTTCTATAATAAACCAAGGCATAGAAGGAATTAATCTAATCCATGCTGAGAATTATATCAAACTCAGTCATCTCTAATTCTACTAGGTTTACTGAGGAAACTTTTAGGTATATTGTGACTAGGCAATTTCTGTATACCCGTCTGGATATAATGAAACTACCTACTAAAGTAGACACTGATAAAGGTTCTGCTAATATATCAGGGATGATATCGAAGTCTACGACTTTATAAGAAGTCACGAAGGACAGTATGGCTCCAAGATCTAATAATGCATAAACATGAAGGTGAAAGACATATAACGTATCAGTAACCATATCAAGAGAACTTTCATAATCCTATTGAGTCTGGAGGACATAGAGTTGATTCTAACATTGCCTAAGAGTTGATTCTACCGTTGCCTACTAGTGGCACTAGAGATGGCACCCCTCTGAATCAGGCGACCTACTGGAGCTGAAGTGAAATTAGTCTAACCCTATTAACAAAAATCTTTACCCTTCTGGCCAAATTCTAGACACTCCTGATTCCGTGTCCTGACTTGCCAAAACTAAAACATGCATCATTGTTAGCCATGAACTCACCCTTGAGGTTATTACCATATCTTCTATAAATGGGATTGGTGTGGTTACTATTAAAACTACTTTGGGACATAGATCCTGGTGTCCTATCCTAATTATTATGCTTGAACATAGGCACTAGAGCACTAGCAGAGGATGGGGATGGAGCTAAAGATTTTTGGAAGAACTCAGAATGGTTTCCATTATCATACCTTTGCCGTGATAAGTTGAAGCTACCTATTCTAACCCTCTTATTCTCACTTTCCCTTTCTTTGAGATTCTCTTCTATAATCTGTTGAGAATGAACCACCAAAATAGAAAAGTCCATCTCCTTAATCAACATAAATGTTCTTCACTCCCTAATTATATCTTCAGAAACTACTGATATAAACCTACTTATTCTGGCCCTAGCATAGGCCACCATAGATAGAGCATACCTTACTAATTGAGTGAATTAGAGTGAATGCTCCTTAACACTCATGTTACCCTGCTTTATATTAAAGAGCTCTTAGACCTTGTACTCTATCAACTATAGTGGGAAAAACTTATCTAAGAAGGTAGTAGCAAAGTTATCCCACCTTACTGGCCCTGCATCAACGCCTCTATCTTCCTTCCACAGCTTAACGCAGGTATGAGCTACTCTTTGTAGTCGGTAAGCATATAAATCATCACTCTCAATTGGAGTGACACCCATGATATCTATCACCTTCTATAAATAGTACAAAAAATCTTGTAGATCCTTCTCAGACTTAGATTTAGAGAATGTTGGAGGATTCATCCAAGTGTAGTTCTGGATTCTAGCTATTGTTGTATTAGCTAGGGGATTAGCTAGGAAAATAGCCTGCAGGTTATACTGAGCAGCCATAGACTGGCCAAAACTATGAAAGTGGCACTAAATTTGGCATGGGACACTTGAGGGTTTTCCTAAACAAGTGGTGCGGGTTGTTCCTTATATCTTCTACTATGTAATACCCCAAAGTTTCTTATTAATTTCATCCCAAGACTGTCAAGTATTAGCTTATAAATTGAATGATGTTTATTCCATGAAGAATTTTTAATATTTTCACTTTTTGTCTTGTGGGAAATTCAATAAGCTTTTCATCTATATAAAATTCACCTAAATCTGATAACCGAATAAGAAGTTATGACTATTTCAAGTTCCTATCGTAAAACAACGCCATATTAGTTAGTGGTGCACCGCACCAAAGGAGAAAATGGAAATTGTCAAATTCTAGTAGGGGTTCACGATAGTGGCGCATCACGCTAAACTTCCAGGAATAAAGTGGAAATGCGATGGCTACACATTGCGCCATCCCTCAATTTCCCAGTTGTCAAATTCCAGTGACGCGACGCGATAGCACTGCGTCACACCAGAGGTCTAATTTGGTAAAGTTTCATTGAAATTAAAAGACACATCCAGGGTTAAAAGGATCAATTTCCTACCCCTATTTAAGCCCTTTAACACGAGATTCAGCTATTTGAAACCCGAAATGTACTAGTTTCTCTCAATTTTCTCTTAAGAACAAGCTAGGGTTTCAATTAGGGATTCAATTTCAATAAAGTCTCTTCGTCAATCTTCGCTAAATCAAGAACTAAGTTATGTCATGTGTTGATTCATTGGTCTCTCTCACTCTTGAATCTCAAGAATCTCTTTTCAAAACCCAAGATTTGGGTATTTGTGAATGTTCATGATTCAAATTGAATTGAAATTCATGTTCATGATGTTGTGTAGTTTTTATTCATATTTTAAATTAAAAATTCAATGATTGACCCTAGTATGTGATGATTTGCATAATAATCATGATAACCCACCTTCAATTTACAAGTTAATTGATGTATCCTTGATTATTACATGTGTTGATGATTGTATAACCAAGGCATACTCCCCACATGTTTGATTAAATGCCTATGTAAAGGAAAAATGCCGTACTAGTATGATATTATGAAATCCCCATTCATGTATAAGTTATGTATGTAAAGTGTATG
Organism: Capsicum annuum; assembly: GCF_002878395.1. Classification (NCBI taxonomy): domain Eukaryota; kingdom Viridiplantae; phylum Streptophyta; class Magnoliopsida; order Solanales; family Solanaceae; genus Capsicum; species Capsicum annuum. The sequence goes on along the minus strand of NC_061119.1, from coordinate 199,411,803 downwards.
ATGAAATATCTTAGTCAATGGATTATATATTATTGATGTTAGTCATGTATTCAAGAATGTCATGCCTTGTTAGTTTCCATCCATCGAGTCCTGGGGATACTTGTACCAAAAAACATATAGCTGTGTGCCTAGCTTTAGTGTCATATTTTCATGATATCCTCAGTAAATCCATGATCCACAGAACTTAGTCAGTCATGTTACTCAGGAAAACTCAGTAATACAATAATCTCATTACTATTCTATTAGTTAATGAAACTCATTAATTCAGTCTAGTTCAGTTCAGTAATCAATGTTTAGTGTCTATTCAGATGGGAGTAGAAATTAGCACCGAGTGAACCTAAGGATGGGAACACACACTGTCAGATGGGGGTGTGATTCTTAGAAGTCATCCTTGCATTCCCGAACTATGCAGCCAACATAGGTTGAGACATTAACACTATCAGATGAGGGTTGATGAGGTGGATAAGCACTGTTAGATGAGGGCCCCACTATTCTCTTTTGGGGACATTATCAGATGAGGGACACTCACAGCTTGTCCTTGCCAGTGGCGCGGTATTGACACCCTTCTAATTGGGGTTACAGATTAGAACCCAACTCAGTAATAATGGTGTATTAAGGGCATATGGGTTATATAACTTCTTCCCATATTTTTAGTTACAGAATTAGGACTGTCAGGTACAGTCATTCAGTCTCAGTAATAGAACTCAGATAGTTCTATAGAATTTAGGACTGTCAAATATACTCAACTCAGATACAGTATGAAACTCAACTAGTTCCATTAAATTTAGGACTGTCAGATACATTCACTCATGTCATCAATTATATCAGTCATCAAAATTCAGTTATTAGTTATGTTAGTTATCAGTAAATTCATGTTATTACGATCTCAGATATGGTTACTATGTATTCATGCATGCATTCTCACATTCATTTTAGTTAGTTAGCCAGTATTGTTCATGCATATGAACCCCATGTATTCATCCTACCTTCCATATATACCAATACATTCAAAGTACTGACATATTTGTGCTATGGTGTCTTATACCATAGGTTCAGAAGCATGAGCTCCCGAGCATCAATAGCATTCCAGTCTCAGCAGTTAGATTTAGTAGTGAGTCCTCATCTCTTGAGGGCATGATCATTTATTTATAATCTTATTAAGTTATTTATTATTTGGAGTTAGTTGAGGACATCTCCCATCAACTATTTATTCAGACAGTTCAGTCAGTTAGAGGCATTCCAAACTATCATGTTCAGCTATCATGTTATTTCAGTTTTGTTTTTGGTATTTCATACCCCATTAAGATGTTATATCTTTATTAGTTATGTTACAATGTTGAACCTTATGGCCTTTTATTTCATGTTTCTGCAATCATACAGTATATTATGTAGTATACAGGTATAGATATTAGTTATGGGTTAGCTTGTGGTTCTTCGGGGCCATAAGCACGTGTAGCATTCTGGGTATCAGATCTAGGGCATTACAAACTAGGTATCAGAGCCAGGTTTAGTAGAGTCCTAGGAAGTCTGAAAGTTGCATCTAGTAGAGTCTTGTGCATGGGTGTGTTGCGCACCACATTTATGTGCAGGAAGCTATAAGATGTTTTAGGAATAGTTTCCCTTCTTTTAGTATTCATGTCATACCAGTGAGCATAATTTCAAGTCAATGTATCAGTCTAGTCTATTTCTCTCTTTCTTCTACAAAACATGCACCTAAAAAAAGAAATGGGAATCAGTCATCCCCTCAGCCTGAAGAACCTTTGGGCAAATATATTTCTTATGCAGAGTTTAGAGCTGCATTTATTACTCTTGCTCAGTTAGTTGCTGCTTGGAATGAATAACCAGTTATCATTCCGGCCAACCCAGTGGTCAGTTTATCTACAGCCAGGATTCGAGACTTCACCTGAATGAATCCTCCATCCTTTCTCATGTCTAAGTCAGATGAGGACCCTCAGGAATTCATCGATCAGGTTTAGAAAGTTACAAACAATATGGGTGCGTTAGCTGTTGAGAGTGCAGAGCTAGTTGCATATCAGTTGCAGGATGTTGGTCACACTTGGTAAAAATAGTGGAAGTTAGAAAGGTCAGTTGATGCAGGGCCTATAGAGTAGGAGGAGTTTGTTACCGCATTCTTAGAGAGGTTCTTTCCCTTAGAGCTGAGAGAAGCCAAGGTGTTAGAATTCATCAACCTCAGGAAGGGAAACATAATAGTGAAAGAGTATTCTCTTAAGTTTACTCAATTGGCCAGATATGCCCCTCATGTGGTTGCAGACAACAGGGCCAAGATGAGTAAGTTTGTTTTTGGGGTGAATGATAGTGTGGTCAACGAGTGTAGGTTTGCGATATTGAATAGTATCATGACTTTAGCCAGGCTTATGACTCATACTTAGCAGATAGAAGATCAAAAGATTAAGATAATAGAGAAGCAGAATATGAAAGCAAAGACAGGTAGTTTCAACTTTGCTTGGCCTAAATCAGAAAGAGAAAACCGTTCTCAGTTTTGTCCTAAGCCGTTAGTTATAGCTCCTTCGTCAGCTAATGCTCCAGCTCCTAAGTTCAGGGATGGTAAGAAAGATAGGGTGTCAGGCTCTGAGTCTCAGGGCAGTGCCAGCAATGCCTGAACTAATATTCTTTGTCAAATTTATGGTAAGAACCATAAGGGTGCTTGCAGAGCTGGTAGCGATGTCTATTTTGGATGTGGTAAGCCAGGCCATAGAGTTAGAGATTGTCCCCAGTCAGGTTATCAGGATCAGCAGAATCATTTCTCAGCTTAGTCTGGTCGCCCAACTCAGTAGGGTGCCACTTCTAGTGCTACTAGTGGGAAACGCCCAAACAGACTTTATGCTCTCTAGTCCTAGAAAGATCATGAAAATTCTCCTAATGTGGTTACTGGTGTGTTATAGATCTTTCATGTGCATATTTACGCTTTGCTACATCTAGGAACCTTCTTATCTTTTGTTACTCCATATATAGCAGGAAATTTAGGAATTAGTCCCAAAATTCTAGCAAAGCCTTTCTTAGTTTCTCAGTCTCTACCCAAGTGGATAAAACCATCATAGCCTGGTGGGTATACTGGAACTGCCCGATTATGATATTTCAGAAAGTCACTTCAGCAGACTTAGTTGAATTAAAGATGACTAATTTTGATGTCATTCTTGACATGGATTGGCTTCATTCCTACTATGCCATAGTCGACTGTAGAAATAGAATAGTCTAGTTTCTATTTTTGAATGAACCCATCCTAAAGTGGAAGGGTAGTGTATCCGATTTCAAAGGTTAGCTTGTTTCCTACCTTTGGGAATGGCAAATAATATCTAAAGGATGTGGCTATCATTTTGTTCGAGGTAAGGACACTAGTTCTGAAACTCCCAGTCTTGATTTAGTCCCAATCGTGAATGACTATTCAGATGTCTTTCCCGAAGATCTTCTAGGGATTCCTCCCGAAAGGAAAATAGACTTTGACATTGATCTTTTTCCAGATACTCAACCTATATCTATTCTGCCATATAAAATGGCACCAACAGAACTCAGAGAACTAAAAGAATAGTTGAAGGATCTCTTAGATTAGGAATTCATCAGACCTAGTGTGTCTCCATGGGGTGCACCATTCTTATTCATGCAAAAAAAGATGGTTCTTTTAGAATGTGCATAGACTACCTTCAACTCAATAAAGTCACAGTCAAGAACAAGTATCCACTTCCCATAATCGATGACTTATTTGACTAACTTTAGAGTGTCAGTTATTTCTCTAAGATAGACCTCAGATACGGCTAACATCTGCTCAGAGTCAGAGAATGTGACATTTTGAAAATAGCCTTCCATACTCAGTATGGTCACTTTAAATTCCTAGTCATGTCCTTTGGTCTTACCAATTCCCTATCAGCTTTCATGGACTTAATGAACTGTGTGTTCAAGTAGTACTTGGACATGTTCATCATAGTCTTTATAGATGATATTCTAGTATATTCCCATAATGAGCGTGATCATGCAGACCATCTTAGAATCATACTTCAGACTCTTAAAGATCATCAGTTGTTCGCCAAATTTAGTAAGTGCGAATTTTGGATAAGGTCAGTAGCATTCCTTGGCCATATAATTTTAGGTGATGGCATTAGAATAGATCCTCAAAAGAATAAAGTGGTAAGAAACTGGCCCAGACCTATCTGTCCATCAAATATCAGGAGTTTTTTGGTTTAGCCTAGCTATTACAAGTGGTTTGTTGAGGAATTTTTTTCTATTGCATCCCTTATGTCCAAGTTGACTTAGAAAAAAGTCAAGTTTCAGTGGTTAGATCCTTACGAGAAGAGTTTTCAGGAGTTGAAGACTCAACTCACCTCAGCTCCAGTCCTAGCTCTTCCAGATGGTTCAGATGGTTTTGTAGTGTATTATGATGCATCCAGAGTAGGTTTGGGTTGTGTCCTCATGTAGAATGGTAAGTTCATAGCCTACGCTTCCAGACAGCTTAAACCCCATGAGAAGAATTATCCTACTCATGATCTTGAGTTAGCAGCCACAATATTTGCCTTAAAAATTTAGAGGCATCATCTATACGAAGTTCATGTAGATATGTTCACAGATCATAAGAGCCTTCAATATGTGTTTTCTCTGAAAGATCTCAATCTTTGTCAGAGAAGGTAATTAGAGCTCTTCAAAGATTATGATATGAGTGTTCTTTATCATCCGGGCAAGGCCAATATAGTGGACGACGCTCTCAGTAGACTGTCTATGGGTAGTGTTGCTCATGTTGAGGATAGTAAGAAGAAGTTAGCTCAAGAAGTCCATCAACTTTCTAGACGAGGTGTTCACTTAGTCGATACATAAGAGGGTGATATATGGGTTCAGAGTAGTTCGGAATCATGTCTAGTTTCTGAGGTAAAAGAAAAGCAAGATAGAGATCCTAGTTTAGTCAAGTTCAAAGAGTCAGTTAAAGATCAAAAAGTAGAGGTTTTCTCCCAAGGGGGAGATGGTGTTCTGTATTGTCAGGGTCGTCTATGTGTTCCAGCCGTAGATGACTTAAGGCAGCAAATTCTTACAGAAGTGTATGGTGTGTGCTACTTTATTCATCCAGGGGCCACAAATATGCACTGTGACTTGCAAGTGATCTATTGGTGGAGTGGGATGAAGAGGGATGTTGTAGAGTCTGTGGGTAAGTGCTCTACATATTAGCAGGTTAAGATAGAGCATCAGAAGCCTAGTGGACCTATGTAGGAGTTCATTATTCCTACTTAGAAGTGGGAAGAAGTGAACATGGACTTCGTGATGGGTTTGCCTCGAACTCATTGTCAGCATAATTTAGTCTGGGTCGCTGTAGATAGGATAACCAAGTCAGCTCATTTCGTCCAAGTTCATATCTCTTATTCAGTCGAGGATAAGGCCAAACTCTACATTAGAGAGTTGGTTAGATTGCACAGTCTTCTGTTATCTATTATCTCAGATATAGGTACCCAGTTCACCTCTCATTTCTGGAACGCATTCTACAAGGGTGTTGATACCTAAGTTAATCTCAGTACAGACTTTCATCCTCTGAAAGATGGTCAAGTAAAAAGGACCATTCAGACCCTAGAAGATATGCTAAGGTCGTGTGCAATTGATCTCAAGGGTAGTTGGGATGACCACTTGCCTTTGATTGAGTTTGCATATAACAATAGCTATCATTCTAGTATTCAGATAGCTCAATTCAAAGCTCTCCATGGTAAGAGATGCAAATCTCCAATTGGTTGGTTCAAAGTTAGTGAGGCCTCAGTTATAGGGCCTAACTTAGTATTCAATGCCTTAGAAAAATTCCAGTTGATCAGAGAAAGACTCCGGGCTGCTTAGAGCCAACAAAAGTCTTATGTAGATATATGTAGAAAGGATCTTGAGTTCGAGATTGGTGATATGTCTATCTAAAGATCTCTCCTATGAAGGGAGTGAAGAGGTTCGACAAGAAGGGAAAGCTCAGTCCCCGATATGTTGGTCCCTTTAAAATTATCAGTCGCTTTGGCAAAGTAGCTTATGAGCTCGAATTGCCTTCAGATCTAGCTTCAGTTCATCCATTCTTCCATGTATCTTTGCTCAAGAAGTGCATAGGTGACCCAGTGGTTGTAGTCCCTATTCAGAGCATAGATATTCAGAACAGCCTCTCTTATGTAGAGATTTCAGTCAAAATTCTAGATTATCAGACTCGTAGACTGAGGAACAAAGAAGTCCCTCTAGTTAAAGTTCTTTGGCAAAATCAGTTCGATGAGGGAGCTACTTGGGAAGCAGAAGCAGACATGAGTACCAAGTATCCTTACCTTTTCTCCTATAACTAATATCTAGCTCAAGGCAATAGTTCTTCTTAAGCTTTTCAGTTTTCATATCCAGATTTCAGTTACAACTTGATATCAATCTCATTCTCAGGATTCCATTTTTAAACTTGGTACTAAGTACCATTGCATATTCAATTATATGTTCATGTATCATATTAGTCATGTGTTCATGCATCAGACATGCATTCTCCTTGTGAGAAGACTTAGTTATTAGAAACCTCCATCATGGATTCATGTATTAGCTTAGTCATGAAATTATGCATTAGATATTCATGCTCAGTATGAATCTCAGAAATGTCAGTTATGTAGTCATGTTTCAGTGTTCATTTTCAGTATGTACTTATCGTTTCTCCCCTCTCAGTCAGTTTAATTCAAGGATGAATGTTTCTAAGGGGGAGATATTGTAATACCCCAAAGTTTCTTAACTACTTTCATCCTAAGGATGTTAAGTATTATCTTCTAAATTGAATGATATTTATTCCATGAGGAATTTTTAAGATTTTCACTTTTTGTCATGTGGAAAATTCAATAAACTTTCCATAGATATAAAATTTGCCTAAATCTGATAACCGGGTAAGAAACTATGACTATTTCAAGTTCCCGTCGTAAAACAATGCCATATTAGTCAGTGGCGCACCGCGCCATAGGAGAAAATAGAAATTGTTAAATTCTAGTAGGGTCCATGATAGTGGCGCATCGTGCCAAACTTCCAGGTCACAAATGAAGTGGCAACGCGATGGCTCCGCATCGTGCCATCCCTTATTTTGCCAGTTGTCAAATTCCAGTGAGACGTTGCGATAACGCCGCGTCGTGCCAGAGGTCTAATTCAGAAAAATTTCACTAAAATTAAAAGATGCATCCAGGGATAAAGGGGTTAATTTTCCACCCCTATTGAAGCCTTTTAACACGAGATTCAGCTATTTGGAACCCAAAATATACTAGTTTCTCTCAATTTTCTCTCAATAACAAGCTAGAGTTTCAATTGGGGATTCAATTTCAAGAAAGTCTCTCGGTCAATCTTTTCTAAATCACGAACTAAGGTATGTTATGTGTTGATTCATGGGTCTCTCTCACCCATGAAGCTCAAAAATCTTTTTTCAAAATTCAAGATTTGGGTATTTGTGAATGTTCATGATTCAAATTGAATTGAAATTCATGTTCATGATGTTGTGTGGTTTTTATTCATGTTTTAAATTATATATTCCAATGATTGACCCTAGTATACGATGATTTGCATAATAATCATGATAAACCCCCTTCAATTTAAAAGTTGATTGATGTATCTTTGATTATTACATGTGTTGATGATTGTATAATCAAAGCATGCTCCCCACATGTTTGATTAAATGCCTATGTGAAGGAAAAATGCCATACTAGTATGATATTATGATATCCCCATTCATGTATAAGATATGTATGTCAAGTGTTTGATGAAATATCTTAGTCAATGGATTATATATTGTTGATGTTAGTCATGTATTCAAGAATGTCATGCCTTGTTAGTTTCCATCCATCGAGTCCTGGGTATACTTGTACCAAAAAACATATAGCTGTGTGCCTAGCTTTAGTGTCATATTTTCATGATATCCTCAGTAAATCCATGATCCACAGAACTTAGTCAGTCATGTTACTCAGGAAAACTCAGTAATACAATAATCTCATTACTATTCTGTCAGTTAACAGAACTGAGTAATTCAGTCCAGTTCAGTTCAGTAATCAATGTTTAGTGTCTATTCAGATGGGAGTAGAAATTAGCACCGAGTGAACCTAACGATGGGATCACACACTGTCAGATGGGGGTGTGATTCTTAGAAGTCATCCTTGCATTCTCGAACTATGCCGCCAGCATAGGTTGAGACATTAACACTGTCAGATGAGGGTTGATGAAGTGGATAAGCACTGTCAGATAAGGGCCCCACCGTTCTCTTTTGGGGACACTGTTAGATGAGGGTCACTTACAGCTTAACCTTACTAGTGGCGTGGTATTGACCCCCTTCCAATTTGGGTTATAGATTAGACCCCAACTCGGCCATAATGGCATATTAGGGTCATGTCGATTAGATAACTACTTCCCACAGTTTCAGTTACAGAATCAGGACTGTCAGGTACAGTCATTCAATCTCAGTAATAGAACTCAGATAGTTCTACAGAATTTAGGACTGTCAGATACATTTAACTAAGATACAGTACAAAATTAAACTAGTTCCATCAGATTTAGGACTGTCAGATACATTCACTCATGTCATCAGTTATATCAGTCATCAAAATTCAGTTATTAGTCATGTTAGTTATCAGTAAATTCATGTTATCACGATCTCAGATATGGTTACTATGTATTCATGCATAGATTCTCATATTCATATTAGTCAGTTAGCCAGTATTGTTCATGCATATGAACCCCATGCATTCATCCTATCTTCCATATATACCAATACATTCAAAGTACTGACATATTTGCGCTACGGTGTCTTATACCATAGGTTCAGAAGCACGAGCACCCGAGCATCAATAGCATTCCAGTCTCAGCAGTTAGAGTTAGCAGTGAGTCCTCATCTCTCGAGGGCATGATCATTTATTTATAATCTCATTAAGTTATTTATTATTTGGAGTTAGTTGGGGACATCTCCCATCAACTCTTTATTCAGACAGTTCAGTCAGTTAGAGGCTTTCCAAACTATGATGTTCAGACTATTATGTTATTTCAGTTTTGTTTTGGGTATTTCATACCCCATCTTGATGTTATATCTTTATCAGTTATGTTACAGTCTTGAACCTTATGGACTTTCAGTTCATGTTTCCGTAATCATACAGTATATTATGCAGTATACAGGTATAGATAACAGTCATTGGTTAGCTTGTGGTCCTTTAGGGTCATGAGCACCGTGTAGCATTCCAGGTACTATATCTGGGGCATTACATACCATTAGACTTTTAGGAAGGAATTTTCTATAAATAATAAAGAATGAGTTATAAAGAGAAGTTTAATGGAGCTCATGCCCCATCGCATGACATGAATACTGAAAGAAGGGAGACATTCCTAAAACTTCTCAGAGCCTGTCACCCATAAGTGTGGTGTGCTTCAAACCCATGAACAAGACTCTACTTAAAACAAATTTTAGACACCCTAGGAAACTTTAAACCTTGTGCTCTAATACTAAGTTTATCATGACCCGAGACTACCCCCTAGTCGTAACATGATTCTTAAGGCCACAAGTGACCCCAAGCTAACCCATGATCGGGCACAAGCTGTAAATACTAAAGGAAAACAACAAAATAATATACAAAATTCATCTAATAAATGTTTAAATAGTCAAGTAAATAACCAAGGAGTTTGAAACACATCATGGAAAACATGACTAACTGTCTAACTATCTAAAAACCTCTAAACATGATGAGTTATTGGGAAAGGTCCCCAACTAACTCTGACTACTGAATTAAACATGAAATAAAATATTAGAAAGCATGATAAATAATACAATTAGTGCTCAACTAATGAGGACTCACCAATACTGCAGCTGAGGGGTAGACGAGTTGTCTAAGAATCAGGGAACTGAGCATCTAAACCTATGTTATAAGACAATATAGCACAAAAGAGAGTATGTGGTCAGCACTTAGAATGTCATGGTGCAAGAGATAGGATCTAGTTTATATACTACACCACACGACTGTTACCAGCGTACAATAATAATCTTTCTGTATCGGCAAATACGGTTTTAGGCTAAGAGTTACTTGAACTTAAGTCTTCTTTGGGTAACCACCTAACCCTCATTATGCCCATTTTTTAACTCTTTAAAACATGCATCTCTAAAAACATATTCTGAAAACATTCTCTAAAGACATACTCTGAAAACATACTCTGTTATGGAATACATGCTTATGGTATCGTCATACCATAGACTTGCAAGTCACATCTGTAAGTCATTATTAGCATATTAGAATCTCTATTTCCAAAACATAAATTTGGGACCACCATATCAATATATCAGTTCGAAGCACCCTTTCCTTAAATACTCATGTAAACACATGTATGCAACTCTCTTTGACAATATTTCAAATGATACAAGGTGGTCATGTCAAAAATTCTTAATCTTATGCACATCTTTCTCTCTTTAACAAAACACATTTATGTCAAGAAACTCCCTCTCAAAATCTCTAAATCATGCTCAAAATACTATGGTATTTGAGTAAACTATTTTCAAGCCATAAATCATGCATTTCAAATCCTTAACATTAATATAATAAAATTCAAGTTATCACAAGAGAGGGATTTCATAAGTTGTGCTCTCAAACAATCTTCAATCTAAATCTTCATACATATACCTATACATGTAAATCAATTTAAAGGGGGGAAAAAGGCATAAAGACCAAATCAACAGTACAATTAAACAATCATTATGCATAATAAAATCATGTATTTTAAAACCCCTTTTCTAAATTCATGCTTGATAATCTTTAAATCATGTTCTAGTGTTTACAAGTCCATGTAGTTTTTAGGATAAACCCCACGTACCTTAGATTATGAACTTTGGATGAACACTTGCTTTTGGGACTCTATTTGTGCTTTCGATGGATGATTCTTGAAGATCTTAGTTTGGGAATTCTAATTCTTGAATCAATTTTGGAATTTAATGGTGAAATTTTGAGGGATCTTGAATCTTAGGTTGAGGCCTTAGGGTTTGGTTCTTGAGGGGATTTGAGATAAAAGAGTGTATTTTTCGTGAAGTGGATGTTGAATTAAGTGTTTATGGAGTTATGGGGTGAAGGGAAAATACTAAATACCCCTCCAAAACTGTTTAGGAAATGCTGAATTTTAAAGGTGATGACCTTGGCTGATAGGTCGTCACATATGTGATAACTTATCACACCAGGTCGTCACTCAGAGGCTGATTTTTGCGAGTTACTACCTTGGGTTGACGACATGGCTGATAGGTCATCACATATGTGATAACTCATCAGCTCAGGTCGTCACTTGTTGACAAACAGATATGCTGAAGTAAAATGGGTATAAAATTTTGCTCCGATCTCGGATTTGGCCGAAATCGGTATCATTAGAAATATAATTCGAAGTGATTTCATTTGATATATAGTAAGCTACCCATTTCATCATATACAAGGATTTAAGGTCGATTGAATTTGACCTAAGTTTCAAAGCTCACTCAAACTCAAACGATAGGAAAGCTTTCAACTCGTCCTTGAGTTTGGGGACCTCTATGATCTCAATTTATGCTCAAATAGGTTCCCACACTACATAATTTATTAACATTCCAAATTTGCATAGGATTTATGAATTTCGGATCATCTACACATAGAAATAATAATTTTTTGTTCTAGCCCGAAATGCGGGGTGTTACATTTTATCACCCTCTTGATAAATGTGGATAATATGTTGATTGTGGGCAAGAATGATTCTAAGATTGACGAGTTGAATGAAATGTTATGCAAGTCTTTTGCTATGAAAGACTTGGGTCATGCTAAGAAAATTTTAGGCATGAGGATTACTCATCTTAAAGATAAAAGGAAGCTTTACTTGTCACAGGAGAAGTACATTGAACTTGTATTTGAGCAATTCAACATGAAGAATGTTAAGATTGTTAACACATTCCTAGCTGGTCACATGAAGTTGAGTAAGAAAATGTGTCCTACAACAAAGGAGGAGAAAGAGAGCATTGCTAAAGTTACATATTCCTCCATTGTTGGATGCCTAATGTATGCAATGCTGTGTAGCATACCTGATATTGCTCATGCAGTTGGTGTTGTCTGCAGGTTTCGTGAAAATCCAGGAAAAGAGCACTGGGAATAAGTCAAATGGATATTGAGGTACCTAAGAGAAAGCTTAGGTGATTTTTTGTATTTTGGATGATTTGAGCCATTCTTGAAAAGATGTACAGATAAATTCTTTTTCTTAGAAAGAATGAATGGAAAAAGAATGCTTTTGTTATGGTTTTCGTAGTTGCGAGAATTTTTTTTTGAGAAAGGGTGATTTGGACGATTTGAGCCATTCTTGAAAAGATGTACGGATATTGTGGGTGACATTGATAACAAAAAATCTACTACTGATTTTTTTTATATTTTCCGGGGGAGTTATATCATGGCAGTTGAATTTGTAGAGGTTCATCACTCTATCTACAATTGAAGTTGAGTATATTATGACTACTGAAGCTATCAAAGAAATGATATAGCTCAAGCGGTTCCTTTAAGAACTTAGATTGTAACAAATTTTGTATGTTGTCTATTGTGACAGTCAAAGTGCAATAGACTTGAGCGACAACTCCATGTATCATGCAAGAACCAAACACATTGATGTGGGGTACCATTGGATTTGTGAACAAGTGCAGAATGAATTATTCCATGTTAAGAAGATTCACATAAGTAAAAATCCCATGGATATGATGACAAAGGAAGTGCCAAAAGACAAGTTCGACTTGTGCAAAAAACTTCTCGGCATGAGCTCTTTCTAAGAAGACGAAGATAACTCCTTCACATGCATGGGATTGGAGGGGGAGATTTGTTGGGTCCATCATTTGTCATTAGCTGCAAAAGTTTGCACAAAGATCATTGCCTGTAAACATTGATAAAGATTAAGATTTGATAGTTGTGTCATTAAATGTGTTCATGGTTACACTTTGAAATGTTACCTTTAGTGATGTCATTGATGACATCGATAGGGATAATTTTTTCTTATAAAAGAAGCTCCTCAACTCATTTTTTACTCACATCAGAAAAAAGAGAAAACTAGTAGAGAGAGAGCAATGAGGTATTCCACAAACTAATAAAAATAGTCTGTGAAGGAAAAATTAGGGTGGGCGATATTTTAGTAAGGTGGGAGTCAAAAGAGGATTATTTCTTTTGAGGGTGCAGTAGTCACTTTGAGTATTGTACTTGTGACTATAACGTAAAATTCCTTACTACATTAATATCAGTTGTTCCACTTGGTTTGGGGTTTTTCCCTTTATTTAAAAGAGTTTCCACATAAAATTCTAAGTGTCATTATTTTCTCATTTTATTTCTCATTATTTTTCTACAAATACTTTTGTTGTTATTTTGCGTTTACCCCACAGATCACTCCCACTCCTGTAGCATTTGTTATCAACCTATTGATCTTGAGAACTTTAAATCACAAATTTCAAAAGTTTTTATTTTTTTAATTGTATGCCAAATTGGACATCTTCACATAAATTGAAGCGAATAGAATAGTTGATTTGCTCCTCAAAGATTGTGGGCTTTATGCAAAAGTTTGCCTAGATCCCAAGCCCATATATTCAACAAGCAACTAAAGTTTGAACCCAAAGAGTATAGTCAAATGACACCTTATTTAAAATATATTCACTTCTTCAAAATTATTTAAAGTTTAGTCACCTAAAGATGAATTTTAGATAATTCTGACTATTTATTCTTTTTCTTCATGCCTTCATGTTCAATATTTTAAACTACCAAAGTTAATTTCATAATTTGAAGTTTGGAAATTTGAATTAGCAGGGTGTAAGAACGTAATCCACTAATAAACCAAATTGATAAAAATGTTATTGGTTTATTTTCCTTGGTTGACGACATTTTAATGGTTTTAAAAAACTTTATTGGGTCATTGGTTTGATTTCGATTTATTTTTATTGGGTTATGGGTGAACCAATAAATCAATAAAAATATACTAAATTACAACTTACACCTTCTCATATTATAAAAATATATTAATATATATTACTTATTATATATTTCTCTTGATTTCTCTTTACTTTCCAGAAACTTACAAACCTATTATTGTAATTATACACACTAATAATTTCTCCTAATTCACATTCAATTTTTTTTCCTTTTTAATTAAAATCAGGCTGGGTACCTTTATTAGAAAATAAAAAAATGATTTCAAAGAGCAGATCCTAAAGTGGTCTGGATCAAATACAACAAATTATCTGTCATGATAAAATGAACAAAGCAACCAAATTATGAAAGTGAAAGGACTAAGCTTCCATTCACTTACTGCCAGCTTTGCAGAGGCAGCTTCCAAAGAGTTCAAACTTGAAGATTCTTGTAAATTAAAACACATCATGTAAGATTTCGGCACTAAGATTTTGTTTCTTTTCATGTTAGTTTCTACTATTTATATTTTGTGAGTACTTTCTTATTAGTTAAACTAAAAACTGGATTATTAAGGACTAAAAATCAATAAAAAATATCTTAGTGGTTTGGTGATTGATCTAGTATATTTAAAAATTAAAAATCGATAAACCAAACCGACCATTACACACCCCTAATATGAATTGTCAAAATTAAAATTTTAAATCTTCAAGTATGAAGAGTCTAGTGGAAGATCATAACGAAGTGAATTATTGATAGGGACTTGAAAGCTACCAACCTTCCATTTAATAATTGATGCTGTAACAAGGTTAATTAACCTGAGGTGAATTAGTTTAATCGCCACTCACATTCTTTCCTGTGGATTCGACCCCGACTCCAAAAGTTGGGTAAATATATTGACGACGACTGCCTTGCACTAAATTGACGTGTAAGTTGAGCGTTGTCAAAAATGGCGCTGTTGTCGGGGAACAATTTGGCGTATTGAGTTGGTTTGAAATTTTAGTTTACTTGCTTGAATTCAAACTTGTAAATATTTGTTCAGTTTTTTTTTTCTTTCATTTTTATTTTTCTTAGACCTTTCTTGAGATGCTCAATCCATTACTCGACTTTTTAATTTTTGTACCACCTCCTATGATCGAGGCAAGAAGATGGACTCTAAGTTGGGGGTGAAATTCATATCCTCAAGGTGGAGGAAAAACTGAGTTGGGTCATGCCGCGACACTAAATTAGGTGTTGCTTGGGAGGCAACCCAAGGTATTTTGTTGTTTGTATTTGTATTATGTGATTGACATTAGATCTTTGCACCCATGGTGCCACAAGTATGTTTCTGACTCTCTTGTTTTGGTTTTGATGCATTGGGGACAATGTATGATTATAATTTGAGGGTGGGGCTACTTGTGGGTGTTGATTTCCTCTTGGGATTTTTGTTTTCGTGCCTCTTTTTCTCGGTGTTTTGTTCCTAGTAGAGCTGACATGTTTAGGCGTATTGTGATTTGTTGTAAAATGTTATAGTTGACTAGGAGAAATACAAGTATCTTAATAAGTTAACATGTTTTTGTTGATTTTTGAACACCTCTCCAATGGTCTATTTTATAACTGTGTGATATGCATTTATGTGTGACCACTGTGCATCTTGTTATAGCATTAGTACTAGTGACATGATAACCATTGCTAAACAATTGCATAAACCGAATGGGTAGTAGCTTGTGATGTACCTTTGTGCCATGTGTGTGTGAGATACTACCTAGTTCTCATTGTGTGTTAAATCTATAACTTGTCCGGTTGGTCTTGACTTGGTTGTAGGATAGCGTTAGGAAAGGATCATAGGCCATTGTTGATATGTAATACCTGTGCTTTTTTTCTTAGCTCGAATATCATCTCAAGGATGTTATAACATGATTTGAAATAATAATTCATTCTCATACATGTAGTATTTCATAATTTTCAATTTCTATCATGTGAGAAATTGAATAAGCTTTTCATCGATATATAATTCGCCTAAATCCGACACTCGGGTGAAGAGTTAGGTCCTTTTTAGTGAGACAGTGTTTGACTTGAGCCTTCAGCGCATCGCGTAGATAGCTCAAATGAAAATTGTTGAATTCCAGTGTTGCTCCATGATACTGGCACATCACACTAAACTTCCAGGTCGTAGACTAGGTAGCAACGCGATAGCTCTGTGTCGCGCCACCGTGCAGTTTCCCAATTGTCAATTTTCAGTGACACGGCGCGACAACCCCACGTCGCGCCAAGGGCCTTATTCGAGAAATTTTACTAAAATTAAATTACGTGTTCAGGGTTAAAAGGGTCAATTTTCCCTTTCTATATAAGCTTCCAAACACGTGATTTAGCCCTTATTCATCCAAAATATTGATGTTTTTCTCAAATACTCTCAAGAACTCAAGCTAGGGTATTCATAGAAGGTCCAATTTCAAGAAGGTTTCACTATCAATCTTCACAAAATCATGAACTAAGGTATGCATAGTATTCATTCATGGGCTCCTTTTGTCCATGAAGTCCAAGAATCCCTTTTCAACTACAAGTTATGGATTTTCTTCATGTGTTCATGCTTTGTATGTTCCCTTTCATATTGATAAATGAGGAATTGATCTCCATTCCATGATTGTTGATAATTTCTATGTGGGTTTAATTACTATAGCCATAGATTCATGCAACCCTATGACTAAGCCCTTGAATGATGAAATTAAATTGAAGCATGATGTTTAATTGTTGTATAATGTGCTTTACATTTACTATGCCTACAATATGTTTGATTAAATGCCTGAATGAAGGAAAATTGTCTAACTAGCATGATAATGAAATCTCCATGTATGTACAAGATTATGCCTGTTAGAAGTTTAATGAAGTTCTTCAATAAACGTATTGTCGTGATTATCATGTATTCAAGGATATCAAGTCATGTCAGTTTCCTTCCATCGAGTCTTGGGGGGTACTTGTGCCTAAAATAATAGCTGTGTGCCTAGATCCATGTCATGTTTTCATGATACTCTTAATCAAGCTATGAACTCTTAGACTTTAGATAGTCTTATGACTCAGGAAAAATCTCTATGATCTCATGACTCAGTCAGTTTTCAGATATCAGTAGTATTCCGTTATCCACAAAAATTTAGTAACTCAGTCTATGCTTAGTTTAGTTCAGTAAGTCATGTTTAGTGTCCATTCAGATGGGAGTAGAAATTAGCACCAAGTGAACCCAAGGATGAGGACTCACCTGTTATACGAGGGTGTGATTCCTAGAAGCAATCCTTGCATTCCAGAACTATATAGCCAGCATAGGTTGAGACATCATAGCCTGCTATATGAGGGTAGATAAGGTGGATTAACCTATGATTTGAGGGTTTCCACTATTCTCGCTAGAGTTACCTATTATATGAGGGTTACTCATATGTTGTCCTTACCAGGGGCGCGGTATTGGCACCCTTTCAATCAGGGCATAAATTAGATCCCAGCTCAGCTATTATAGCACCTTTGGGGCATGTCGATTAAATACTACTTCCTACAGTTTCATGTTATAGAATTAGGACTGTCAGATACAGTCAATCAATCTCAGTAATAAAACTCAGATAGTTCTTTAAATTTCAGGACTATTAGATACAGTCAACTCAGATATAGTACAGAACTCAAATAGTTCCATTAGATTTAGGACTGTTAGCTACAGTCACCCACGTTATCAGTTATACCCACATACAGTCACCCATGTTATCAGTATTTTTCAGATATAGTCCTTCATGTTATCAGTCATATTAGTTACTAACATGTCATGTTATCAGTCTACAAACTCAAAAATCATAAAATCACGTTGTCAGTTACAGTTACATATTTATGCATGTATTCTCACGTTCATGTTAGAAAGTCAGTTAGCATTCTTCATGCATGTGAACCATTTCATATAGCCTACCTCACATGTATACTCGGTATATATGTACTGATACATTCACGCTATGGTGCTTTTTTTTCATTAAACCATAGGTTCAGATACACGAGTTCCAGATCAGTAGTAGATTCCAGATTCAGTAGTCAGAGTAGAAGTGAGTCCTCATATTTTGAGGACATAATGATTTTCTAGTATCTCATTGATTAGCTTATTAGTTGGAGTTAGTTGGGGACATGTCCCATCAACTCCTTATTCAGATTCTTCAAACAGTAGAGGCTTTAAGTCTAGATGCAGACTAGATGCATACTAGATACAGACTATCATGTTGTAAACTTCAGTTTTGTTTTGGGTATTCTATTACCCCATACAGATATTATGTTATTCAGTTATGTTGATGATCAAACCTTATGGCCTTTCAGTGTATGTTTCTGCATTATTATGTTATCTTATACAGTATACAAGTACATATATCCGTCATGGGTTAGCTTGCGGTCCTTCAGGTTCATGAGCACCTGTAGCGTTCTGGTTCATCAAATCAGGTCATTACATAATATTAGTCCACTTTTAGGCTAAATGACCTTCCATGTGTAAATAATATCCTTTGATCCTGATTTTGATCCTGAATGCCTATTCTTTTTATTATACTTATCACCTTCCGATTTGTATCACAATAAACCTATTTTGGACCTGGTCCTCCTTGGACATTATGCACTTTGACTTAGGCAAATAGCCTAAGTTGAGGGTTGCTAACATAGGGGTGTGTGATGTAAAATGAGTATGAAGAAAGGTAGAATAAAAAAAAAGAATAAAAACTGGGTGCGGTGAAAAAAGGATAAGAAAATAAAAGTGGTGAAAAAGAAGAAATAATTGTCAAAATGACCACACCTATCCTGAATATGCTTAGTTAAAAAAGGGAGAAATAAGGTAAAGGTTGATAAGTGAGACCCCAAAAATAGTGTAGTGCCAAGGAGGCTAAGTTACTTTAAATATCCTTGTGTACTATACCAGTCCCTAGCCTACATTACAAGCTAAAGAGAAGACCTATAGCGATCCTAGCTGACCTGTCTGAAAGTCTTGGTAATAAAAATAAGGGCAAGCCTATGGTATTCGACATATATTAATTGGAACTTCATTCTGAGAATGAGTGTCTGGTGATTGTCCCTATGGTTACATATGTAGTGTCTGATATAAATGAAGTGGGACTTCTTTGTAGTGAGGGCACACTGGTTACGTTGCTAGTTGCTAACTTGTTTGGGTAGTGTAACCTTGATACATGCATGGTTGTTGTTGCTGAATTGATGCCATATCTTGATTCCTGTGTGTCCTATTGTTGTTCTTCAGTAGCATACAAAGTTGATTTGGAATTAATTGACCTTGGAGAAGGTAAAGATGAATTTGAGATAATATAGATGACTGACTGCCAAATGTACTTTGTGTCCTCTTAGTTGTGTTTTAGTTGCTTAAGGATAAAAAATTATTTTAAGTTGAGGGTGTTGATGTGTGAGCAGATGCTAACACATTTGAGGCTTTTAACTAAGAATAATTGCAAATTCTTAAGCAACTTTTGTCATTTTTTATTATTTTATCTTTGATTTTGCAGTGGAAGTTAAGATGCAAGAGAACCAACAATATTGGAAGTAAAAGATTTGAAATCTGAAGCAAATAAAAGAGAAGTGTGGTTGATGACATTCCTGATAAGTCATCAGCACTCTAATAAGTTATCAGCTTCATCGTCAGCCTTAAATAGAGATGGGATTCAGCTAGAAGAAGTGACGATGATATGTGATAAGCTGTCATCCTTGTGATAAGCCATTAGATTCGCTGTCAGCCTTAGATAGAACATGGGAGCTGAGGTGGAGAAGTGATGACATTTTTTGATATGCCGTTATAGTTTTGATAAGCCATCAGGATTCACCATCAGCCTTAAGCAGAAATTGTCAAAATTGAAGAGGAGCTGATGACATCCGTGATAAGTCGTCAGCTTCCTGATAAGGCATCACGCATGTCATTACCTAATCTGAGAAAAATACTACACTCTGTCATTTTGTTTCCATAATTAGGCTAAAGTATTTAATGCATAGTTTAGGGTTTTCTTGGGGGAGGGGTACTCGACATTCTGGACTTGAACTTCACGTGTTTGATCTCTAGTTTCTTGGCTTGAACAAAACAATTAACTTTGAAGAGATTATCATTAATATTTTGGGATTTCTACTTTGATCTAATCTGAGAAACTCTCATTGCTATTGATTTTGCTGTAAGTTTATCTTTCAATTTATGAATTCAATTTGTTGTAGTGATTATTATATTATGAGTGGCTAAATCCCTTTCACCCGAATTATGGGATCTATGGGTTAGGTCTTGGTAAGTTGCTATGTGTTCAAGATTCTAAAGGTAATAGGTCTGCTTGATAATTCTGAGGTTTTAATTATTGTCTATTGGTTGCAAATGATAGATAGCACCTGGTTTGATTTGCTTGAGATAAGAAATCAAATATAGTAGGAAGTGAATTATTGACAGGGAATTGGAAGCTTCCAACCTTCCGTTTAATAATTGACACTGGAATAAGGTTAATTAACCTGAGGTGAAGTCTGGTCAGTGAATATAAATTCCCTAAGTCTGAGAGGATTAGGTAATTAAATGCTTAAGTAGGTCGAGAGACATTTAGGCATAAATTCGATAAAGACAATCTGTTGTTCCTACCTATCATGAGAATCTTGAATCACTATTAGCATCTGTCAAGTACCAAAACCCATAATGAACATAACTCTGGTTTTCCATAAACTCTTGATTACAAACACTGAAACTAAAGTGACCAACAATTATTTGCTAATCTCCAAAACCCCCCATTTTATCTTTTTGTATCATCTGTTTGAATTCAACTTGTAGCTATAATTTCAAATTAGTTTAATTGGCACTCACATTGTTCCCTGTGGATTCGACCCCGACTCCAAAAGTTGGGTAAATATATTGACGACAACCGCCTTGCACTAAATTAATGTATAGGTTGAGCATTATCACCTATCTAACATGGTGCAACTTTATTCTACTGAGATGTCAAGGACGATGATTATCCTACAAGGATAGCAGGTA